>NW_015505859.1:791471-818540 GCF_001515645.1 Sinocyclocheilus grahami
TTAACATTGAGAATTACAGTAATTGTGATGTTAAGTCCTCATCCAGTTTCTCTCACCTCCAGTGGGTGGAAAACACGGATGCAAACTGAGTATTTAGGGGGTTTTCTTCTTAATGATAAGAGGTCCAACATTATCACCAGTTTCCTCATTGTGTTTGGTGTGCGCGCCGTCACAGTAGGGAAACTGTCCAGGGAATAAACAAATACATACAGTTCACAACCACACATAATGATCTTTCAGATAGTATGATGACGTATCTGCACGCTGCCTGGGGTTTTAATGTTTAGTCCAACACTTTGCATTAGTACAGGGGTCACCAAACTCTTTCCTGGAGGGCCGGTGTCCTGGAGTTTAGCTCAACTTGCCTCAACACACCTGCCTGGAAGTTTCAAGTATATCAAGTGAGACCTTGATTAGCTGGTTCAGGGTTGGAGCTAAACTCTGCAAGACACTGGCCCTCCAGGACCGAGTTTGGTGACCCCTGCATTCTCAGTGAGAAACTGAGCAAACGAATGCAGTTTTGGTTATTTATATGGCCAAAACGTAAGATGAAATAGTGTTATGTAAATCAATTACTATTTTTTTTAAATAAAAGACTACTTATAAATATCAGCTGTCACTCCCAATAATATGTCTTAGTAAGACATTATTTAAATGCTTAATTTTATGATCAATATTGTGGGGCAAAACATGTAGTGCAATGCAATCCCATGACGACTGTAAGACGAACAAATAACATTCCTCAAAAGCGTGATGGATCATATTTGATATTCACATCTTAAGATTACATATGGATAATTGCTTTAGTCCATCAAATGTACATATTGAAATATTTCTAACAATATAAAAGCTACTCTTATGTTTACTTTACAAAAAAAAAATCATTAAATATTTCACAACCAAAAGAAACTTGTACCACATCCTGAAGGGGGTGTTTTTAACGATTATACTATAAAATACCTTTTACTTGCTAAATAAGTATCAACTATCAATCAGATGACAGAAGACATGTAGAAGATTGAGTATAACAGGATTTTTTTAGCAATGTTTTCATCTTGTTAATAATTTAGAGGCCTTTGAATTCATGTATCAAATGGACTACTGATACATTATTCTTTATGTGGATAAAAATGGTTCATACAGATGAGCTACAATCAGACTAGCGGGATCATTCAGCAGGCATAAAGAATCACCACACCATCCTATTAATATGAACTCAATCACATGATCCATTGAGGAGGTTTCACTCACCTTCTTGGACCTCCAGCAGCGGCAGTAGACGGCCTTGTCGCCGATGTCCTCCATGTCGAAGCTGTGCACTACTTTGGGGCTGTCTTTGTTGATTGACATGTTGACCCTGCTCTTGGGGCTGCTCTGCGAACTGAAGTAGCGTGTCAACAGGTAGGTGCTCAGAGCCGCGGCCACTGCAACGGGAACGATGGTGGTCAGATGATCTGCAAATGTACACATGAGGAGGCGCTCGTTTTTGAGAGGGCCGGGAGGTTCCTGCACACTATTCTACAAGCATTTCTATTTTCTAGAAAAGATTTATTTCAAACTTTGGGTCTGACAAAAGGAGGCAAAAATGTCCTCTTTTACATACATTTCTATTTTATTGTAGTTTTTTTTTTTTTTTTTTTTTTTTTTTTGCTGGGAAAACGCAGAAAAATTATTATCAATCAATTATATTAATTAAATAACCTATACATATATCTTAGTGTCTTAATTGTTTAGATTTTTATAATGCATTAGCTTCTTGTCGATCCATCAGTTCACATTTAAAAACATGGGTCTATTTTCACATTGGTCTGAACAAAAACAGCAGACGGGTTGATTGAAAATGCACATTCATTCTCTTTATGGCCTTAAATGACTTTTTAAGGACCCACGGAAACCCTAAGAACATAATTCAGTGCAATCATTTCTGTCATGCAATCTTTGAAACTTGAGGTAAGTGCAACGTCACCGGTGTATCTTTGTGAGCAGTGGTGTAATAGCCATTTAAATTAAAATATTTCATTACAGATTCCGTTTCCAAACAATCCAAACATATGGGTGTCCCATTGAACTTGGTAAAAAGATCATCTGTTTACCATCTTGACTGTAAAATACGATTTTCATTGTCAATTTTTGATAATGTTAAGCCCTGTCCCAAAACACAACCTAATGTCAGTGGCATTTAATTGATCCAGTCATTTTAAGTGCTTTGGTCCTCCACACCAAACTGGGGAAAAAGCTCCTATAAAAGGTTTATGTACAACTTGCTGCTCAAAAATCCCTTGCAACTTTACTTGCTATAGTACAGTAATTGTGACAGTGGCTGTCATGAGGCACATATTAAGCAATCATTGCGCATTTAATAAAATTTTCCTCTATTGAAAAAAACAACAACAATTGGACAAGCAGAAGAGAGCAGAGACGTCTTCTGTTTTCAAAAGAGCTTTCAAAAGACTTGAGAATTAAAACTCCAAGAGGACAAAGTTCATCACATGCAGTGTTTGCAACAAGATCTGCATCACCAGTTCAACAAACACACTACGAAAAACCAAACCCTCGCCGTCTTCCTCTGAATCCACACTTTCTGTTGCCTTGTCCAAATACCCACACTTGCGGTCTTGGCCACTTGACAGGACATAAGTGTGCAAGACTGTCCCAGGTCTTAAAAATGCCAAAGCGCAGTGCTCTTAATGCACACTAAATCCACACCATCTCGAATACCGCTCCGGAGAGGTACTCGAGGCTTAGTGTATCTAATCGTGCATCATGTTCTGGAAATAAATCGTGAGACTTTTTGCCGAGATCTCGCGAGAGGTCACGGAAACCTTTACAATATAAGTTAAATATTAATAATAATTATATAATATGGCAGTAAAACAAAGAGTTGCACGTTTTATTGGTGCAAAAGAGTAGTGGTGATATTTAGTTTGTACAACATTTGCAACTGCTTTATATCACTTAATTAGAAGAAGCACCACAAAATTAAATTGTTGTAAATCTGTTATAGGGACATTTCGAAGTTGATTTTAAAATGCAAAGTATTGAAAATTTGCATTTTTACAACACTATAGGCTTAAGTGTGGCCTATCAGGTAATGAATAGTTCTACACGCACTTGTGGTCTTCATGCTCACTTGAACACTTGGACCAAATACAGGAAATACATCATATAAGTAGCCTAATGGTCAAGTGCAAAGACCGCAAATGCGGGGTTAAGGCTAAAAGGGATACAGCTGCGCTAGTGGGCATGAATTCATCAATATAGCATAATTTGTGTCACGCTGAACAACAATAATTACTGTATTTGCATTATTGTAAGGGTTAGGTTTAGGGTTGGTGTAGACGTTAATAAAATATAATCTAATATGTAGAAATTGTAATTTATGGTTAACTTCCGGTCGACATATGTCAACACAGATACACCCCTTGTCCAAATACCCACACTTGCGGTCTTGGCCACTTGAGAGCGCGTGCACGTGACAGGAAGTAAGTGGGCAAGACTGTCCCATGTCTTCAAAATGCCAGAGCGCAGTGCCCTTAACACACACTATCTCTAATACCGCTCCAGAGCGCTATTCAAGGCTAAGTGTATCCCATCATGCATCATGTTCTGGAATTAAATCGTGAGACTTTTTGCCGAGATCTCGTGAGAGGTCACGGAAACCTTTCCAATATAAGTTAAATATTAATATGATAATTAGATATTACAAATAATTTGGTAGAAAAACTGTTTTTACTTTTATTGGTGCAAAGATGAGTTGTGGTGATATTTATTTTGTACAACATTTGCAACTCCTTTTTATCACTTAATTAGAAGGAACCACAAATTAAAATTATGTCATGTTATAGGGACTACTGGACAGACATTTAGAAGTTGATTTTAAAATGCAAAGTACGTCAAATTAAAATTAAAATAAAGCTGTGTTAACACTTGTATTTTTACAACACTACAAGAGTGTCCCATCAGGTAATGAAAAGTTCGACACACACTTGAGGTCTTCACATCCACTTGAAGTCTTCGGCCAAATACAGGAAATACATCATTTAAGTAATCAAGTGGTCAAGTGCAAAGACTGCAAGTGTGGGTATTTGGACAAAGCCACAGGCTTGGTAAATCCAAGGAGTCCTTCATCTCAGACTGTAAATCCTGGTCAGGTGAGAAGGATTCACTCTTAACTAATGATAGCCCTGCTGATTTTCGTGAATCGGTTCTTGAGAACGGCTCGTTTCGCAATTCTTTGACATCACCTGACCACTGACATCTCGACATGACAAATTATAAAGCTAGTATAAACTGTCCTGTTGTTAAGTTGTAAGCGTATTTTTAGATTTTAGTACTTTTTTAGTTGTGAATGTGGATGAATCGTACAGGCCGATTCGGTTCAAATGATTCGTTTGAAAGATCCGACTCAAAATAACGATTCATTTCGTTCATCGCTGTACGTTTCCCGAGTTATGAAAACAATCGAGTTTGTCAAGCTCATGAAATATCGCATAACAAATGATGCAGAGCGGCATGGCAACAAGATGCAGATTTATTACCTACTAAAACACTGCATTCATTTAAATATCAAAAATGCATTGAATATTAATCAATCAATCAATATATAAATAAATAAAATACCTGCAAACCTATGAACTAATAACGTGTGCGTGAAATAATCGCCATAAAACTTATCTGTAGCCTGCTGTGTGCATGTTAAATAGCATAGCCCAACATAAATAATGTAAAATCTAAAATGAATAAGAGTACTCAGAAAAACAACAAAGAATCAAACATGCTGACAAATATGCGTTGATCCTTTATGGAATTGCTAGACTGCAATCGGCTTTATATTAAAATAAAACACCACTCTTACCTTTAGAAACCTTAAAACCCGGTATTAACCCCGGTTTAGTCAGAGCTGAAAGCCCTGGCACTTGAGATGCCATGACCGTAGGGTTGTTTGGACTTCGAGTTTAAGGACACAAGGTCTGAGACGCTGGACCCGAGTGGCGCCGTCACTGCGGAAACTCTGCGTGATTGCGTCACTAGATATCCGACCAATGGCTGGAGAGCGTGATTCACGCGCACTGCTAGCTCAGATTTCTGTAAACATGGGGCCCAGATCCCTCCTTAGTGTGCAGCTGGCAGTTTGGTAGTGAGGGTTTGTTATACACTTTTCATCCCTGATATTTAAATGTTTCGTAATATTAAATGTTACATAAATGTCAAACCTTTAAAAGCCTGTACAGATCAAAGCTGGTTCACTTTAACCTGACTGCAAAGATTTTAGTAAAAAAAACAAAAACTATTTGTCTCCTAACTATGGACAACCAAAGTATTAAATAACTTGGTAAATAATACAAATACATTAATATTTTGTAATAGCCCATATAACACAAATCACTTCATGATACCCACTTGCACAAAACTATACTGCAATTATAGATTCACCATAATATTTCCAGATGTCACATCTGATAATAGCTTTGTTTTCTGAAAATATATGATTTATCCATTAGGTTCCATTTGGAAACCTTTATGAAATATTAAAGCAAACTGCACATGGTGTCATTTTAAGTGCTTTGGTCCTCCACACCAAACTGGGGGAAAAGCTCCTATAAAAGGTTTATGTACAACTTGCTGCTCAAAAATCCCTTGCAACCTAGCTTGCTATAGTACAGTAATTGTGACAGTGGCTGTCATGAGGCACATATTAAGCAATCATTGCACATTTAATACATTTTTCTCCTATTGAGAAAAAAAATAAAAATACACCAATTGGACAAGCAGAAGAGATCAAAGAAATGTTCAATTTTCAAAAGCGCTTTCAAAAGACTTGAGGATTAAAACAGTGTTTGCAACAAGACCTGCATCACCGGTTTAACAAACACACTAGGAAAAAGCATGCAGACAAAGCATTTCAGACTTTAGTAATCATTTTATTACACAGTTTTAATCAACACACAAAGCTCAACGAGCCTGTCAGGAAATTAAATATACAGAAGTTTGTCTGTGAGGAGTTTGTGTCCTCTCACCCAGGGACCCAATCGAGTCTGGCGGAACCATGTTAGCATCTAATTCAACAAGAGCAGGAAAAAGAAGAGGAGGAAAAAAAAGCAACCTAAGAGTTACAAGGGTGGGTTGGGGAAAGAGAGAGAGAGAGAGAGAGAAAAAAATTAAACAAAAACAATAAGACATGTTATAGAGACTGCTTTAAATAACTGGTCCGAAACCCTCCATATGGTGAATGTTTGTGAAGTTGGTCATGGCTAAGGAAAGGGGTAGAGACAGTCTTCGCAATGACAAATGGAAACAAAATATATATATTCATAGTTTTCAAGTCCATTAGAATACTCCGGAGAAGAGGACAGGAGGTCCATTTTCCTTTAACTGCTATGATTTTAAAAGAATTCCTTATAGATTTTATACAAAAAGATAGCCAGCATACCCCTCCCTTCTCTGCAATAAAGAAAAAAAAACTTCCTGATCCAATGTACAGTTGGAAGCCCAGGAAATGGAAATGAAAAAGTAAACTGTAAAAAACATCCCTCTATGTCCAGACTATCACAAATTGCAGGGAGAAAACAAAATAATATAGCCCTCCCTTCCCAGTTCTTAAAAACAGCAAGGAATGCTTTTAGAGCCATAAACATCTTCTACAGCAAAACTGATACGGACTGATTCTAAGCAGCGGGTACGTCGCTATAGCAACGGAGAAGGTAAAGCAGGAGCTGTGGAGTGGATGTTTGAATTTGGGGAGGAAAAGGGCTACAGTTGTAGTTTGAGTATGTACACCATGGCTGCCAGAAGGCTAAAAGTGGGGGGAGGTGCTCTGGTGAGGGGAGGCGTGGCTTAAAGAAAACACTCCAATGGAAACCAACAAGACCGTTTTTTTCTTAAGCTTTTTTCTTTTCTTTTTTTTAATCTTTTGAACGTTCAAAATCTCCCCTAACCTTAAGATGGAGAGGTGTAATTTTCTCTCATCATGATTCTAACTCCAAAACTACATTGCATACTTTTGTGTCCATTCCCGAGCTATTCTGTTGTACCTGTGAAGGAAGAGAAATAAAAACATCACATCAGTAAAGAACCATTGTGGTTCCCCAATGCACCTTTCAGTGAAAAGTTCTTAAGAGAACCATTTTTTTTCTTGTGTGAAGATGTTAAATATCTAAAGAAGCTTTTTCCACTATATAGAAAACCTTTTATGCAACAGAAAGGTTCCATTGATGCTAAAGTTTCTTCATGGAACCAGATGCCAATAAAGAACTCTTATTTAAGTTTAATAGGTAATGCAAACTTTGCAAAGAACCTGTTGTTGAAAGATGGGGCATTTAAAAACTATATTGGAATTAAATATCAGTGTGGGAAAGTAAATGGCCGAAAGAATGCAGTTTCTGAGCATGTATGTGAAGTACAAATGAACGTCTCAAATGGTTAAAGAAAAAAAGTGAATCGTCCCCTCTGACACGGTCAATAGCCCTCTACTTGTATTAAAGGGGTCATATGATGCAATTTAATATTTTCCTTTCTCTTTGGAGTGTTACAAGCTCTTGGTGCATGAAGAAGATCTGTAAATTTGCAAAGACTAAAGTCTCAAATCCATAGAGATATTCTTTATAAAAGTTAAGAGTCAGCCACGCCTACCTAAAACGGCTCATTCGAACACGCCCCCACATATCTACCTCACTATGTGGGAAGATTAGCATAACGCCGCCCAAATGTTCACGCAAAGAAAGGCGGCGTAACTTTTATTCTCGCTGTAGTATTGTTGTTGCCGCCGCCATGTCGTGAAGACGCTGTGTGTTTCGTTGTGAAAACGAAACTACTTTGTTTGGTCTTCCAAAAGAGGACGATATTGCTTCGTCATGCCTGGAGCTGATCCGTGCTGGTCGCTGAGGAAATCCATCAACTTAGTGCTGTGGATCGCCGGCACATTTTATGGAGGACTGTTTACTGGTCCTGGGAGAGTAACGTTAGACTAAAATGCCGGCAGTTCTGACTCACGCAAGTACGTTTTCATTTAAAGGATTTGCCACTGATGATTCAAACGTGAGTTTTGGGCAGTAGAGTAGCACTTGTTGGTTGTCATTTCTCTGATCACAAATGCAGACATGGTTTTATGTTTACGCGGCGCAATGCAACGCAACATGTAAAACGACAGTATAAGTCATTATAATCAGTAATTATGTCCCCACTGAAATGCCTTGTTTATAATAGGTTTTCATGTTTTTGAATCATCGCTCCGGCCGGACACGGCATCAACACTGTATGTAAGGGGCGTAACATTTCCGTCTCACGCTTGAGGTATTCGGCCAATCACAACGCACTGGATAGCTGGCCAATCACAACACACCTTGCTTTTTCAGACCGATGAGCTTTGTAAAAATCAACACGTTTCAGAAGGCGGGGCATAGAGGAGAAACAATAATGTACAGTATGTGGAAAATAATGCGTTTTTAAACTTTAAATCGCATAAACACATTTTATTACACCAAATACACAAAGTAATGTTCTTTTTAGCAGCATCATATGACCCCTTTAAGTGAAACTTAGAAAAAGTTGGGCATCGCCAGCAATTTACAATCTATAGGCCCTTTCGCACCGCTTTAGTTCCAGAACTAAACGTACGGTACTAAAGTACTGGGACGATTTTGCGCGAACTATTTCCCAGTACCATTTAAAGGGTTGTATTCGCACCAAGAGTATGTACTAAGAAGTGACGTAAGTTCACAATAATGGACGTGGAAAGTCGACGTATACGTAAAGCGATTGAAAGAACGGGAAGGAGGACTAAGAATCTCCAAAAACAACTGGCAGTGCTACATTTGCTACAAGTGCCTGCACTTCAGCGTCCGTCCATCTATCGCTGTTCTCCATACTTGCAAAATAATACAGTATGTTTACACAGCGTTTTAAATCATGGCGGGGGAGGGGGTTTTCATACGCGTTTGGCCAATCAATGTCTACTTGCGTCACGATTAGTACCAGTTGTGCTGGTTAGACCCTGCTCCGGAGTAGGAGCTAATTTGGTTCTCGAAAAAGGCAGTCCGGTACTAAAATCGCTCCCAGTTCCGGCGGTGCGAACACGCCGAAAAGTGGGTAGTTCCACAATTAGTTCTGGTACTATGAAAAGGTTCCTGCGGTGCGAAAGGCCCTTATTATAAAGGAACTCTTCAGTATTCCCTTGAGTTCTTACAAGGTCCGGCCCTCAGCCTCAATTGCATTTTCCAGCAACATTTGCTAAGAGTAGTTTAAAACAATAAGGATCTAATAGAAGTCTGCTGGCATTTAATTACCTTTTCTGTTGAATTTGATCAATCATTCTCCAGTTCAATTTACTACACCCAGCTCAGTCTGGTTTAGATAAAATAAAACACTGTTGCACATTGAGCTATTGAAACCTAGTTTTTGGAATTGCAGCAAGCTGAAAACATTTTCACCTTGTCTCTACTTCAGTCAGCTTCAAATCTCAGCAACAATAAAAGTAAATAATTCACAAAACAGGTCTTCAGAGTGTCAGCGTATAAACACAACATCCCCGGGGAAGAAGAAAGGTAACAAATGTCAAAACAGGAAACTGCGTAGACAATAACTTAGCTAATAAATGACTGCATGACAGCACCTAGGGGGAAAAGCATTAGGGCAAACACAGTGTGCAGTAGTGGTCGACCGATATTGGGTTTTTTTGACAGCCGATACCGATATCTTGGAAAGCAGTGTGGCCGATATAATTGTATTTATTTTAATTACTATTTAAGAGATTTTTAATATTTTTCACAAGTAAATAAATATTTAATACAAATTTAATTAAAAAGGAAGTAAACACTGTACCCAACAGGGCACTCAGTATTCTGGGAAGTTTGTGCGCATTAACCATATTTTTTCAAATAAAGCCAAGGTAACACTAATTTTATATACAGCACCACAGTGAAAATGGCATGAATATGACAGTAGGCAAATGCATAAAGCGCAGCATAATTTAAAATCAAAAGTTTAAAGTTGGTCTATCGCGCATCTCCAGTGAAGCTGAACTCTCCTCCTGTCAGCATTCAATTCCCACTGATCGATCGTCACGCAGACAACACGTGATCATGCAGGATACACATACACACTTCACAAGATCTCACAGCTGGATCCGACTAAGTTTGCAAGGTTTTTGAAATATGTTTATTAGACATTCAAAGATTTGTTTAAATTATATACATACAAGCCCTGCCTCGAACGCATCGGCCAAACAGGAAAGCTTATAGGCCAATGCCGATATTTTAAAAATGCCAAATATCAGCCTTGGCGATACATTGGTTGACCACTAGTATGCAGTACTGATCTAGTGCATAAGAGGACACTTACTTTTCCCTGTCAGTCTTGTAAATGCGGGCGATCTCAGGTACTAAGGGGTCATCCGGATTGGGGTCACACAGCAGAGAGCAGATGGACAGGAGAACTGAAGGGCAAGATAAAAAACAATAAAAATAAATACAATATAAATTTCAACTTAAAAAAAAATATATATATATATATATATACACTTGTTTAAATAGCTGTCATCTTACACAAGGACACTCATTTCTTATTGAACATTTTAATACACCAAAAATCTGTTATAAGCAGCGCAAATACAAATGAATAAACATGTAACCAATGTAGTCAGAAATTACCATCCAAAACACTAAAATGCCCTTAACATAACCACTAAACATGTGAATAACAGCAAATTAATCAGATTCAGCTCAAGCATGCATTTACATTTAGACGCTGCAGTAAATTCAGAAAATACTCTCAAATATCACTTTCTCCACCTTTTATTTTGTTTTATGTTATGGAGTTTAAAAATAAAGAATGAGATTATTAGAAACCATTCTTATTATTAGAAACTATTCATATGCAAACAAATGTAATGTCATGCAGCAAATGTAATGTCAATGAGAAACCAGAAGCTCCTTACGCTACTCTGATGTAAAAGCATGACATATTTCAATTTGTGTTTGAGTTTATCGCCATAAATGTTTCAAAGACAATTTCATGGCACATACAGATAATCAAACATTAAATTATACAGATAATCAAACATGCATTCAAATTATAATTATATATAATTTAAGGCCAGACAATTCTTCACATGACAACTTTACAAAAGATTCTTTAGTTGAACTTTGAACAAATTTCCATACAAAACAGAATTCTGGGTACTACATTATTTAAAGCAGTTCCCACAGCACTTGAGCATTCAACATCACAAGTTAGCTTTTACTCTTTTTTTTTTTCTACACGCTAAATGTTGTGGGTAACCCAATAAAATCCTAATAAAAACCCATACATGCTACACCATGGGAACATATAGACTGAAGGTAATGTCATGCAGCAAATGTAATGTCAATGAGAAACCAGAAGCTCCTTACGCTACTCTGATGTAAAAGCATGACATATTTCAATTTGTGTTTGAGTTTATCGCCATAAATGTTTCAAAGACAATTTCATGGCACATACAGATAATCAAACATTAAATTATACAGATAATCAAACATGCATTCAAATTATAATTATATATAATTTAAGGCCAGACAATTCTTCACATGACAACTTTACAAAAGATTCTTTAGTTGAACTTTGAACAAATTTCCATACAAAACAGAATTCTGGGTACTACATTATTTAAAGCAGTTCCCACAGCACTTGAGCATTCAACATCACAAGTTAGCTTTTACTCTTTTTTTTTTCCTACACGCTAAATGTTGTGGGTAACCCAATAAAATCCTAATAAAAACCCATACATGCTACACCATGGGAACATATAGACTGAAGCTAAGGGTTTATTCACACCAGGAAAGTCCGCTAGTTCACTTGCTTTGGTCCGGACCAAATACAATGTTGATTTTTTTTTGTTGTTTGGTGCGGTTCGCTTTCACACTGCTCTTTTTGCAAGTGAAGCAGAAATTCTAAACAAAACCACACGTGTGCTAAGGTCATCCATTCATTGGACAGAAATTCTCAAGCAGGGAAAAACAGGAAGTGCAAAAACATGCTAATAATGGAGATCTTTCAAAGTGCAATTTTTATTCTTTTACTGATTTGGTGTTATCAGATACGCAATATGAAGAAACTTATGAGCATCATATGAGAATGTCAGACTATGTTGAAATTACGACTTGCCGAAAATAAAATCTATAGATATAAAATACTTAAAGCACATCACAATGTTAGTTTAAACATTTAACCTATATAAACGTGCGCTGTTAGGCACATATCCAATCGTTTATGCGGAGAGTGGAAGCTGAAGCACGCTTCAGGACATCAGTGGAAAAATTTTTGCTCATAAAAGGTAAGAATAATACATCGTTCGGAACTGTAAAGGGTGCACTCAAGAAAACTTTGTGCTTTTGTAAAAGAATAAAAAAACAAATAGGATGCGCTTGCCGTCTCGGGTCTTGAACAGGAGCAATTGAACCAAACAAGACAGGCGTGAACACACCCTAAGAAACTGGAATTAATTGTTGTAAAACAATGTTTGAAAACGGAGGTGTACCTTTGGAGATGGTGAGAGCTGGTGACCACTGTGACCTCAGAATATCCAGACAAATGCTGCCATTGCTGTTGATATTTGGGTGATAGATTCTTGTGGTAAATGCAACCTGAGAAAGCAGCGAGACAAAAATAAACATGCAAATCACAACCTTTACAGGCTAACCAGTAAAATTACAGCCAACTCTAGAACAGTTCCTAATTACTGAATATTGTAATCCAAACACTGGCTTCCTTCAAAAACATTACTTAAATTCATTGATAGGATTCTCTGCATTCTACAACTGCATATGACATACAGTCATAAGATGAATTATTTGAATATATGTTGGGAGGAAAAACATTTCCTTATGTCATGACAGAAAGTACAGGTTGGTAAAACGAGGATTCAAAGTGACAAATAATTAAGCAGCACCTGAGCATAACCAAAACACCTGAGAAGCTGTGCCCGAGTCAAACAGGTGTGGATATTACTGACCTTTGGCGGTTTGAAGGGGTAATCTGTGGGAAAGTGTATGGTCAAGAAGAACACTCCGCCTTGGTAAGGACTATCATTCTGTAGGGTAAATATATAATTCAATAACAATAACTCAAAATTATCTACATTTACTCAACAACATGCTTCAAGTTCCAGAGACTCCTGTAATGTTGCAGGCTACTATAGAAGAAACAAAATAAATACTTACTGGTCCCATTATTGTGGCCTGCCAATGAAACACTGAAACAAGACAAACAAATGTCAGAGAAAGGCTTTTTCAGTCGCACCATGTTCATCATATTCTTAAAAGTCTTTTTAAACCTCAAAGAGGTATAATTCTTGTTTGCAAGTCTTTTCAGAATTAAAAGAGCCCACTGAGGAATACAGTATAAAATATGATGAAGCAAATTTGGGTACAATTATGTTGTCATATTTCAGTCAAGTCTCTGAGGCACTAAGTGGGTCAGATGGTTGCACGAGTCAAGAGTTTAATAAAGTGGTGACTCTTTTGAGGGAAGCTATATGTGCTGTTTGTCGGTTCAAACTAGGGCTGCACGATATTGGAAAAAACTCACGTTGCGATTTTTTTTTCTACTGCGATATGAAAAAAAAAAATCAGATGACTTCAATAGCTCTATTTGGAAAAAAACAATCAGTGATTGGGGTGATTTTGTAGGCGAGTAAATCAGCATAGGAAATAAACAAATTACAAGTATAGAGAAATAACAGAACAAAGCTACAAATGAAATAAGCATTATATTTATTATATATGCTTTATATTTTTCAGGCAAGTTTAACAGTATTCAGGTACAGAAATTGAATAATCGAATGTAAAAGAACACTGCATAGTTTTCACTATAAATTAAATCTAATAAATCTGTTTAAGCTACAAAAGTGATTTTTCTTTGTGTTTTGTTGTTAATTAACGTTCATGACAGAAAGCAACAGGAACATTAAACTGCTGTGAACCAATATACTGTTACACATCCATTTTATTCCTCATTTGTTTACCTTCACCTAAGCAACTGCGTTTACTAGGATACTTGCAGAGCACAGTATTTCAAGCGCAAATAGACGCGGAAGTGAACGAAATTCGGTGTTCACGTTCATCTGCGTGGCTTTCACCGTGTCTACACCGGATGCGAGTGACGCGACAAAATACTATAGAACCCATTTTAAAGAGTGATGCTGTGTGACTGTCTACACTGGATGCGGCACGACACGACAAATCCCCGACAGTAAACTGATGCCTTGTTTATGACGTAGGCTACTGACACAAAGTTCAAATGATATGCAATGGTCGCTTTGTCGCATCAAGTGTAGACAGACTTTGGGGCCGTTCACATGTCGTGCCTAAAAACGCGTGGAAAACGCCAGCCGCACCACATTCTCTTTCTTTCCATGAGGGCGGAAGGTTGCGCTTTTGTGGCGTCTGCCGTTACTAAACGACCGTGAACTGCGCTCTCCGCGACGACACGGAAGTGTCAAAGGATAAACGGATTTCCAGCACTGAAAATCCCTTGCAGTAGCCCTGCTACTAAATGTATTTAAAATGGGTATCTCTGTACAGTTGTCGCGTCTGGTGTAGACACCGTGTCTGTGTGTGAGCAAAGAAAACGATCAGTATAAATATAATGATTAGTATACTAAACATCGCACATCCTGCGATGTGACTATCGCGGATGCGCACATCGCGATATCGATGTTGAAACAATATATCGTGCAGCCCTAGTTCAAACAATCCATCGTCTTGAGGTTGAGCTTCATACTTAATATTGATGAACACCAGCATCACAGGACACAGAAAACACGATAAGACAGGAAAAAGCACTTCTGACAGTATGTTTGAAGCCACTATGACATTCAGTTCCTATAAGACACCATGAAGAACTGATTCTATTAATTTAACATGCTAATAATAAAATCATATCTATGCATTAGAGACTCCACCGTTTAAAAAGTCAGCAGAAAGGTGGTGACTAGTTCTTACACCACAAGTATTTCTCCTCAAACTTAACGTACATACTTAAGAAGAGGTTTCTACTATAATGTAACTATATGTATGTGTGTGTGTATTGCGGAAATTGCGATGCAAGCTCAACATCGTGATGTCTATCAGCCATCGGCGATGGACGTTGGCATCGACTATCGGTCCAACCCTACGATAAACTGTTCACAACAAGACCAAGAATATGAATTAACCCTGTTCCAGGAATTTTGACATTACTTTTTTCAACTAAACATGCTAGTTAATGCTACCACAAACTTACACCCCCGCCCTCCCAAAAAATAAATTATAATTTTTGGAGGGGTTTTCCCCCTACCTCATTACACTTGTGGCATTACCGATCAAAAATGATCAGCAAATATAAAATTGCTTATAAATAGGGTTGGGAACCAAGAACTCCCGTTTTTTGAAAAGAACCGGAACCGTGAGCAATTTCTAAGTTTCGATTCCGAAAACGGTTCTGGTGCGACACGTGACCAAGCACTGTGAGCGTAAAGGATGTCACAAACCAAATAACAGAAACACCGCCCTGCCAATTTAATTACTGAGCACATTGTTTCCCATGACGTGCACTCCACAGACGCACCGTGCCGTGTCACGTCTTTAACTGCCGAACACATCGTTTTCCACGACTGTACGTGCACTCGCATCTTTGATAACTGTGCACGTTGTTTTGTCTGACTGTACACGTACCGGCAGCACACACCGCGCAGCTCCTGCTGCCACTAATTTACATTATATTTGTCCCATATTGGCATTAATATACATACTAACTGCAACTTAAACTAAATAAATAGACTGCTATTGTTATGCAAGTATGAGGGTTAGATTATTTAGTGTACAGGTAATTTCAAGAGTGATAAAGTGATGGAAAATATTTATTTTCATGCATTTTAAATGTTTAAAAATGTGGAAACCACTCATTGAATCACAATCTCCTGACTGCATTATTATTTGTAAAATAGGGGCTTTATGGAGTGAGTGTATACATAGTTAGAAGTATAACAGTTAATATTTCATTAATTTAGGGAAATGAACAAAATGTCTTAGACCTCAAGGGACTATTTGGCCAACCAGCTTATTCCTGCTTGAAAAGCAAAATGTTATTGATAGTGTAAAAAACATCAACTTTGAAGCACATGTGATTGATGGACTAGCATTACTCAACATTATTTACTACCTTCCAGCAACACTACATTCAATGAAGGTAAAATAGTGTAAAAAAAAAAAAAAAAAGTTAATTTAAATGGAACCGTAATCGTTATGCAAAACTGGAACCGGAATCAGAACTGGAAAAATTCTAACGATACCCAAACCTACTTATAAATGTGTTGTGCTATATTATTACCTGGATACAATCTTTTCATTTACTTGTTTCTTTCAAAGAGCACAGCTTTTTTGAAGTGATTTTTACAAGCAATTTTTAAAAGGCCGGTCATATTTTGACATTGAAACGCCAAACTAGGTAAAGTTTTTTTCAGCACAGCACAAGTGTTAAAAGTAAAAGTTGAATTTTGGTTACACAATCAAAGCCGAAATTACCAATGATTTTCCGCAAAATACCTGTAACTCTAATTTGAAGAATAAACTTACACTAGTTTATCGAATACATTGGTGGGCAAAGCGAGTTACTTACTGTCATCCCCTACTGGGCCTGCTGAACACTGAGCAGGTGGGTCACGGCCCAAATCATGCAGCTCCTGCAACACACCACAAACAAAACTGCAGTTTAAAAACGGTTCACCCATCACGACTTGAAAACCAGCAAGTAAAGCTCTGCATCACCTGTCCCGATCCCTTCCTGAAACACCTGCAGTGTACGCGCTTCCAGTGAAGCACACCAAAATGAAACTGATACCGAAACTTAATACTCCAAATATCTGTGCGTTTGATAAAGTTACAGAGAAATATGCAGAACAAAGGCAATGGATGGATAATTTAAAGAATAAAGAGGTCAATATCAAATCAGACACATAACAGTCTGTGTAATGGGAGTTATTGCTGCTGTAATGACACGAGAGGTGACCACAGCTTATGCAACTCAGATTTTTCCGGGTTAGTCTGTTCTACTAAAACCCAAGAGTATTAAAACGTTCAAAATTGTAAGAAAAGCACAATAAGGGGTCTGAAATGTGAATATGAATGCTTTGGACCACGTCCATAAAGCCAATTTGCTTGCGCCAAGAGCTAACTTCAAATCTCCTAATATATAACGTGCGAGTTTGGCTATAAAAATTAAACGGATGAACTAAAGGACCAAATCTTTGGATGGTGGCGAGGGCAAAAAGATATACAATATGAACACCACCAATATATTCTGAAAATGATGTAAAACATCAACGCGAGGATAAACTGCGGCCAGATGCCTCTACCGGAGGGGTTAGCCAGTTAACAACCTAAAACAGCACGAAATAAAGACATGTAATATAATAATAATGTACACTAATATATTAGCAGTAAAATACAGTCGATTCATGAAGTTGTGGTAGATATAAACGATCTGTGTTCAAGGTTTTCAAATGGGCCTTTAGCATTGGTGGCAACGAGGGGTTAGCATGCTAACACGTTATCGTGATCTTACATTAATCCTCAAGTGAGCCATTTCAACCCGACTTCAATTTCAAAAGACTACTTATTTAAGTTTGAGATAAAAAAAAACCAGAGGGGAAATACAAAAGCAGTGACCAAATAAACATGTATTTAACAGTCACACACAGTTCGACGGAGGGTCGCTAGCTATCGTGCTAACCGTTAGCCCGGGCCGAACCGTCGAACCGGGGTGCTTTCCTACACTTGTCATCCCACCAGTGCCACACTTAACACGTATACCTTCTCAGTAACATCCCTTAAATTGCCTTTCCAGCGTAAATGAGCAAAGATGGTGCGTTTTCGGTGCGGAACAGGGCAATGGCGCCCGTGACTTCCTTCTCTTACCTTGTGGATTCTTTTCAGAGCCATTGTTGTGCTGTCAAAAACACACAAAACCCCGCCTTATACTCGATTAAAACAGCGCTTCTTTAATTTCGACGCGACCGACCCCTCCGGTGTCTTAATAAGGGACGCCTTGGGGTAATAATTCTGTCGGTGTTCTGTGTGTGACGGAGCCGGTTGGTGTAATTTGAAGGCGAAACTGAAAGGTGGTGCTGGTAGCGGTTCGGTCCTTCCTCCTGCAGCAGCGGCAGCGAGCAGCTACCGCATCACTCACACTGCGCTGCTCTAATCAGATCCTTCCGCCAATGGACGCAGTCGCCGGGGACAGATTGCGCGCCGACGCCAGTTGCTACATAGTACTGTAGTGAATCACGAAACTGATGCAATAGCGTCGCCAGAATGGCGGATCACGCTCAGTGACTTCAACGCTTATTGAGCCCAAATGAAAGCCGGTGCTTGAACGCTTCCATTTCGAGCCGATAAACGAGTAGATGATCAGCTCAGTAATAGAATGGAGAGAACTAGGAGGATATAAGCATATGTCGAGATGTTTATTGTAAGTGGTGTGCATACGACTCATATTAATATTTATTTGAACAAAACGGTTAATATAAATTTAACAAGAATGGCAATAACATATATATACCCTTGTTCAGAGGAAGTTTCACCAGTGCGGAGGGATATTTGACAAATTAATGGTTTATCGCGGCAAAAAACGAGCTTATCGTCCATAGATGAGGGAATGTGTGTGTAACTAAAGACCACTGCTGTACATAAATTATGTTTAAACCTAATTATTTTAACCATGCCACATTAATATGTATGCACTTTACAGGTATGTTTTTTGTTTAATCATGCATGGCATCTATAGCTCTAAAATTGTCTTTATCATTTTATATATATATATATATTTATTTTGTTCTTTTGTTCTCATTTCTAATATTTGATTGTCCAAACAATTAATAGCAAATATTTTTAGGCTGCTTTTGTCTGATCCTCACATAATCCTGATTACACAAATCTAAAAAGATCAAACGATCGGCCTATATTCCTAAAATACCTTGTTTCATTGTGATATCTTTATCCCGTTGCACAGGTTTATGCCCTCTATCTACCCCATTCAGACAATCACATTCTCTGAAAAAAGCAGGCCTTTAGGCATAATGGAGGAATAGAACAGAACAGTACTGACACACTGGGTTTAAAGGAAATTGTTAATGATACAACACAAAAAAATATTGCTGATTATTAATACATGACAACAAAATAGTGCAAACTAGAGTGATGAAAGCATAACATATCAAAATGGACCAGGTGGTATATTTAAAACGCACTGTGTTGTTGTAGTAGCATGGTAAAGTGATACTTTGATAACTTGCTATTGAATGACTCATATATCATACATTATTTACATGCTACTCTATGTTATTTCAAAAAATAACATTGTATTACCATGGTACATGTTCAAAAGTCCATGGTATTACCATGGGTGCAGTGCCCAAAAACAATGGAAACCATGAATTGTTTTGTACTTATGTTAATGAAGCAGCATTCCAAAATGGTAATTGTACAATATTTGATTTGACAGATAGATAGATAGATAGATAGATAGATAGATAGATAGATAGATAGATAGATAGATAGATAGATAGATAGAAAAGAACAAAGATAACATAAGCTGGTTGTTTTTGCAACATTCATAATACAGTCCGAATCCTACGTCGCCTTCTGACTTTCTACGCCATGAAGCATTAAAAAGACTGACGTCAATAAAGCAGCAACAAGGCCTGGGTGCGCGCGCGCTCTCTCTCTCTTTCTCATCTCGTGCGCAGGGAAACCCCGAATCAGCCTCCGCGTGATGGCAGTATGAGGCAGTCCCTGCAAACCGGAGCGTGGGAGTTCCTCTCTTCGCCATGTCGGGGTGGTGCTGCAACGCGCTGAGGATACCCTGAACCGATCAGAAGTCTCCCAGCCCCCCTCCTGCTACTCCATCCATCCATCTATCTATCTATCTGTCTACCCATCCGCCCCCACACGGCACCAGGCAGAGTCCAGCATCTCCAGCATAACTGTTTCCCCGGATCAGCTGCGACACATCTTCCCCCTGACCGACGGTGGACGGAGGAGAGACGCACCAAGTGATGCGGCTTCTGCAGCCCGCGCATCCCGCAGCACCGAAGACCGCACGCTCGCCCGTTAGGAGTCGGCGCACTTTCCCCGTTATCTACAACAACCCATGAGAATGTCCAGCACAGACATCGTGGGTTTAAACCCTACCGACCGCCTAATCAAATGTAAGTGCATTGTGTTGTGTACCTTTTTATTCATACTCAGTATATTTAAGCATGCAGCGTTAAGTGCGATTGTGCATGATTCGCGATGATTCTGTTTCTATGATGATGCGCTGTAAGGAAGGTCTTTTTATCGAAGATTTTTTTGAAAACCTCATACGCCATGCATTAATGGTTGATCAGGATGCTTCGGATGGTGTGTTTTGCATCCAAAAAAAGTCTTCCCAATATATGAGATTGGCAACCCATTAAGGTTCCCTAAATGCTCAGCGATGCTGATGCAGGCGAGGTATGGCAAGTCATTTTATCATTTATTCTTTAAAACTAACATTATTTATGTTTGCAAATTAGTAACAAGTGCTTATTTATCAGATACTACACTTTAAAAATTAAAAGTTATAAATACATTTAATATATTTAAGTTATAAATAAAAGATTATTGGAGTACGTTTCTCAAGATTTCAATTTCAAAATGTAAAGTTTAATTCAATGTGTTAATTAACATTTCTATGTAATTGTGAAATTTACTACCACTTTTCGAGTGAAAATTGTTTCTTCTGTATTATTTATTTTTTGCAACGAGTCACTCAAAAGTATCTCAACTAGTCATCTCAAAAGTAAAGGGAAAAAACTGTTGTTAACTAGTGAAATAAGAAAGTTACTAATAACTGGGGTGATGTAATCAAACCAAGGAAGTGTATAATTTCATACTTGGAGAAAACTATACTGTATATCCATTAACATTCCCATTTATTTCAAAGTGTTTGGTAGTGGATTTTATCAGCCAAACATATGATCTACCTGTATAAATGCCATGGACACTTTTGAATGACTGTCAGTAGAGAGAAAAAAAATGCTTTTTGCAAGCAGAATGGTGTAGCTAACTGAACCATGCTAACTAGCCAAACCCATGTTGCAACAAAGTAGTATCAAAGTACATTTTAAGGAAAATAATATTTACTTGGTGGCCATATTTACAATGCCTCCAGGCAGCTACTTCAGGCATGCAAGACAAACTATATTTATGAATGGGGAAATACTGAAATCTCTGGCATTTAAATAGCATATTTCAAATCAGCAATTAAATCTGGCTTGTCTAATAAATGCTGTTTTCAATGCTAAAATAGAATAATAATAATAAAAAAAATATATAATTAATGCAAACCAAGGAAGTTTATAACACTTAGAGAAAAAACATTAAACCATTAAAAAGCAGTTATAATCAATGCAAACAAGTAGCGTTAAATGTGAAGCTTGGCATAATTATTTAGATGTTTCTTGGTACCATGCCCAAAAAGTTTTACAATAATATTGTGTCCAGAAAAAAACATGGTAGTATTATTTATTACATTGTACTTCAAAAAAGCATGATAATACCATGGTGCTTTTAGTGAGGAAGATTGTGTGCTTAGCATAATTATTTACATATTACTCAAAAACACCTCAAAGAATACCATGGTATTACCATGATACTTGTAAATATCATAGAAACAATGGTAATACTATTGACCAGTGTTCAATGTTGGGAAGATGGAATGGATTTTATCCAGAACATAAACTTTGAGCTTAATCTTAGATGAGAAACTAAACATAACCATGAGCTATGAGCTTGACCAGATAAAAACAATGACCTGGCATGGAATAGCTTCAGTGCTTCAGTACAAGGAAAAATGGCAAATCAGGGTTTAATTGCAAGACTATGTGTTAATCACATGACACAATCAACGACAAACGTTAACAGAACTGCTAAACAAGATAACAAGACAAATGGACATGAACCAGTGAGCAAACAGAACTAATAGTGAGAAAAGACAATGAACCAATGAAAACATGACATGAGAAACAAGCTGGAACAGGAGGTCACATGACACAAACATGACTGAAGAAAAAGTAAAAGACATGAAATAAAAGACTTGACTAGATAGACCTGAACTGAAAACATGAACAAAACCCTTAGACAGACGTGACACATATAGCATTAAGAAAGCATATTTTTCAGATCGGTCCCGCCAATGCACATGTGCAGTCCTAAGCGAGACTAAGTGAGTCTCAGGTTTCTATGGGAACCAGAGCTTCTAATATTTATAATATTATTCTAGTATTGGGCCCGATACTGAGCTCCTGTACTCGTACTCGTTAAAATGCCCCGATACCAAACGCCGATACCACACAGCATGTGATAAGTGCTATATTCAGACAAAGAAACACTGACAACAGACAGCAGAATGGAGTTATTAGAGATTAAGGATGTCTACGAAGTGTATGTGTGCAATGAATATAATGTTAAACATTCAGTATTAACGCCTGTATAGCTGATGTGCGCGAGCTGATAAGCAAAGCACGCTGAGTAGATTGAGCGCCAAGGTTATTTTCATAAACTAAAACTAAAACTAAGACGAAAACGATTGATGAAAAAACAATTTCGTAACTGAAATAAAATAAAAATGACAAAATAATTGAAAAACTAAAACGAAACGAAACTAACAACAGTTATTGAAAAACTAACTGAAATAAAATAATAATTATCAAAAATAAATAATCGTTTTCATAATCATTACGTTCTCATCCCTTGGCGGAAAAATATATGAGCTGTGTGGCGCCGGCGGTTTAGGGAAATACCTGTAAATGGCGCTTTGCTTACGAGAGGTTTTCTTATGGAGAGACGCAAAGCAGTTTAAAGCAGAGTCCTGCACGGGTCCTGTTTGGTAAACGTGCACCAGCAGTAGCTACTTAACAGAACACTCGACCCGTTATCCAACAGCAGCACTAATTTAATTCTGTACCAGACCAGACCCGTTTGATAAAGACTGCGAGTCGCGAACCGCACCTGCATTAAATCTATTACATCAGGTAGGCAAAATTGTTTATTTTCCCATGTAACTCAAGCAATCAAACCAAAATTAGGCATTCTAAGTTGGTGCTTTGAAGAAAAACAGACACTCAGCGCAACGTAATAATTAACAGGAAAAAAAGAGAAGAACGCACATCTTGAAAACAATGCAAAACTTTAGCATAGCATCTTGTGATCACTCTGCCAGGCTTTCGGACAAATGTGCATAGGCTAAATCACATCATAAACACGCTTATAATTCTTAATAAATGAAAATAACATATTCAAATATGAGCCTTAATGCGATTGCCATTATTATTGAATTTCATTATTCCCAGTTATGATTTATACGCAGTTGTTCACGGAAAAGTGAGCAAGACACGACAGTTACAATATATTATGATTGTTAAAAAAGACATCTAACCAGCATAACCAAATTAGGCTACATTTATTGTCATATTAAATATCTCAATACACATCATTAGATATGACATTAAGCACAACTTGTGTAGATTTATTTAGTAAAAAGGCTTGACTGCTTCATTTTGGCATATATTTGTATACTTTTACCATTTAATCAATCTCCGCATGCGTTAATTTTGTGTCGCTAGACATTTGCTTCACTAAGGCTAAATTATGACTAAGTCTTTCTTTGGCCTGCGCTCTGGAAGTGATCTGTTAATTCTGCTAACCTTTAATTAAAACTGAAACTAAAACTGAAACTAAACTATATAAAAACTAAATAAAAATGTGTTCACAAAATAAAAACTAAACTAAAACTAACAACAATATTAATGAAACTAATAAAAACTAAACTGAATTGTATAGCAAATTTGAAAACGATATTAAAATAAAACTAATTTAAAAATTAAAAACTATAATAACCTTGTTGAGCGCGCGGCGGCGCAGATGCGCGAGCTTGTCGAGAATATCCCTTTCTCAAAGACATCACTGGAAAGTTTGTAGTTCGGTCGGATACGTCAAAAACAAGTAAGTAAAATAATGCACAAGTTACTTAACGGTAGGGAGGGAGAGAGAGACAGAGAGAGCGCGCACACAATTCTGTTGTGTGATCTTTGATGTTCACTCACTTAGCACACGCATCATTTGGATTCAAATTAAATCATAAAAATAAGACTGTTTATATGGGCATTCACTATAAACATCATTTATTTTCAACCTTAGGCATACATGACTTTTTGGCGAAAGTGAATCTAGCAGCCTGTGTGAAATGTGCTAGGCTGTGCTACTTGTCCCTCTCATTCTGCATCAGTACAAATACGTGCACGCGTTGCGCGTTTTGCTTGCTTGAGTGTTTCTGCATTATATGAGTAGCTTTGGAATATAAATCGCAGCACGTTTCAGATGAAAAAAATGCAACTTCTACTTCTGAAAATATCACAGTTAGGAGATTTATAACAAGTGGTTCCCTGTATTGTTACAGCAAAGCGTGTGATTACAGTACTAAGCCGCTGCAATGGAGCAGCTCTAATGCTATTAAGATGATGTACCATGAACAGTGAAAGTAACAAAAACAAAAAAATAAAGCAAAAAAATGAACAGTGAAAGTAACAAAAACTTGTAAAATACATTTTAATGGGCATAATTAAGTGTGAAAATAACCGAAGGATATACAGTCAAACCAAAAATTATTCAGAGACCAGATATCATTTTTTATATATTTTTTTACTAGTGGGTGCAGGACACTATGGTTCATTTATGTAAGTGAGGATAGCAAAATAAAGTAAATTGTGACAAATTACACCCAAAAATTCTTCATACAGTTGTCTACCAGTAAAACTGATACATATTATTCAGACCGAGTCTGGGAAAGAAACTGAAGTTCAGGATTGCATGAACCCAGATGACAGCATGCCCAGGAGTCTACAGGCTGTCATTAAGGATAAGGGTTGCCCGACTAAGTATTGATAGTTGTGTAAATATTGTCATACTAACAGCTGTCTGAATAATTTTTGGTTGATTGTAATCCATTACATACCTTTCTATCAAAGTTATCTAACATTATCAAGCTGAATTTGTTCTGACACAGTTTAACTCTGAGCTCTTGTCATATTTTATTACCATTTTCTAAACTATAGCGAATAAACTGTGATAATGTGAGAAATGTTGTGTCTGAATACATTTTTGTTTGATTGTATCTATTTGATAAAATACGTTTTCCAACTAACATTATACATACTCTTTTGGTTTCTGTATCCAATATTTAAAAAATTTACAAATGCAATAAAAATATCGGTATCGGTACTCAGTATCGGCAAGTACCAAAAATAAAAGTATCGTATCGGACAAGTACTGGAAAAAGTGGTATCGCTGCATCCCTACTTTTATTCATTTACGATACACAAAATGTGTACAAATTAAAATTGTACAGAAAACATTCACAATTACTTAATCATAACCAATACTAAGTTTCCGCTATTATTTTTACATTTGCATGCCTCCAGCTTAGAAAGTCACACTTTCTTGCTGGCTATTACAAAATTTTGTGGGTTTCACATGCATTCATTTTGCAAATACGATCATTCTTATGACTTAAATGCAGCATATTACAGTAAGTGCAGTCCAGCTTAAGTTTTTTAAATTTTTTATCCAATTTTCTATAGTTATCTTAATTCCTGGCAGTATGTTCAAGTAATTAGGCCAGAAAAAGTTGTGAAACATTGCAGCTGATAATACTCGCTTCATTTGTCACACTGGAAATGGAAGGTCACGTTGAGTAACACTGTATTGTGGGATATAGTGCTCAGTGCATTGCATACTGCAGTACTCTGTTGTGTACTGCACATTTTGACAAATGTCGTAGGTCATCCAAGTAGTTCATGCATACAAAAAAATTTGTATGCTGTATGCAGAAATAGTAAAGCTAGTACTGTAGTATGAAGTATGTAGTATGCTGTTCCGAAAGTAGCCCATGTCACACACTTCAGTTCTGCTTTCATGCATGTGAGAATGCTTTTATCAAGGACCAAAGTGCTGGCCATCTAACCAGATACTGAGCTAATCAACTTCATCGCCCACCTGAATGATGCAATGGAGAGAGAGAGCGAGAGAGAGACAATCTCACATCAAATGCGGTGTACAGGACTGCAGGAAAAATGATGAAAACTGTTTCCTCCCACACAGATGCACAAACACACACAGACACACACATATGTTACGGGTCACTAGAAACGTTAACTTGAGCACACACACACACACACACACACAAACAGATGTAATGGAGAACGCTCACACGCTTGACCACTTTCACAAACCGCAATCTGTTTCTCACACACACACACACACACACACACACACACACGTGTTGTAGGATGGAAAAGAAAATGCAGTCATCTGTGCCCTGGGCAGGTCCTCTGGCTAAAATCACACTCACCCCTAGCCTGTCATTCATCATCACTTTTTTTTTATATGTCATGGCTTCCTTTAAAGGAATAGTACAATTCTGACATTGTTTACTTGCTAACAAACCTTTATGCTATGGCTGTACAAAATCATCATAGGTGGAGCGTGTGTAAGCTTCCCCTGGCCACAGGGACTTGGGGCAAAAATGCCACTAGATTGGACAAAAATGCCCCTGCACAAACAAATTAAATCTATTACGTCTGTTGCTAACAAAGTGAATATGAATAGACAGTGTGGATTGCGGCATTAAATTATATTATTTATATATAAATTATAATTATATTATACAGTATTTCAAACTGCGTTTTTACAGTGAAACATCCAGATGAGTCATTGTTGAAACAGATCAGTTTTGTTGAGTGCGTGCGCGTTCGCTGACTGAATTCCGGACTCTTGCGAATTCTCTCATCATAAACAACAAAGCGCAGATGGACGTACAATGTAAGTAAGAGATTCATTTCACAGTGTATACAGCTTCAGTGATTATAACGTAGCTTTGTTTTTTTGAGAGTGCTTAAACTCGCGATAGATCAATGTTAGTGATAATGTCACTTTATATATATAATTTATTCGCTGTTTGAATAACCGTGGAAAGGAAACGTTA
>NW_015505859.1:820247-829674 GCF_001515645.1 Sinocyclocheilus grahami
TGCACAAACAAATTAAATCTATTACGTCTGTTGCTAACAAAGTGAATATGAATAGACAGTGTGGATTGCGGCATTAAATTATATTATTTATATATAAATTATAATTATATTATACAGTATTTCAAACTGCGTTTTTACAGTGAAACATCCAGATGAGTCATTGTTGAAACAGATCAGTTTTGTTGAGTGCGTGCGCGTTCGCTGACTGAATTCCGGACTCTTGCGAATTCTCTCATCATAAACAACAAAGCGCAGATGGACGTACAATGTAAGTAAGAGATTCATTTCACAGTGTATACAGCTTCAGTGATTATAACGTAGCTTTGTTTTTTTGAGAGTGCTTAAACTCGCGATAGATCAATGTTAGTGATAATGTCACTTTATATATATAATTTATTCGCTGTTTGAATAACCGTGGAAAGGAAACGTTATATAATTATCAATTTCTAACGAGCACCTGTAATCACGTTAAATACAAATTCAGTCCCATTAAAAAAAAATTTTAGCCTTCATGACACGCATGTCTGGTCCTTGCCTAAAAAGACGGGTTTATGATGTTTAATACGTTTGGCTGCTTTTAGCCTTACCCTGAAGTTGGTTCACCCTCCGCCTATGAAAATCATGATATGGCACAGTGCACAGGCTGTTGTCAACTAAAGAAACACATTAAGGGCTTCCACCAAAATAAAGGTTAGATGGTTTAAGATTTGAAAATGAAGAAATTGAGACTTCCTTAAATATTAGTAATTTTACAGTTGTAAAAATTATTAGAGTATTTTTCTTGAATGGTCATATTTTTTCTTAAATGGTCATAGATATTTATTTCTTTATTTATTTCTTTATTTATCTGCAATCTTTATCCAAAAAAACCTTTACATTACATTACAATTACATTTTCTTCTCTAAATCACGCAACCCTAAAAAAGCTGTGCGTTATTATTATTTTATTATTATTACTATTTTATAGTCATATATAATTACAAAGATTTGGGGCCAAATTGTGCTGCCCAACAAGCAAGAACAGCCACCTTGAAGCTTTATGATTGTTGTTGTTATTTTTTATTGTTTTTTAATCACATTCATAATCAGTTTTTTTTCATCATAAAAATCACAATTAGATTTTCCTCAAATTGTAATCCCTACCATGTGCTGAATTTTTCAGCTTCATTTTTCAGAATGTCTCCTTTTGTGTTTCACGAACAAAACATAACATACAGGTTTGTCTCGACATGAGGGTGAGTAAATAATGCCAGATTGTTCATTTTTGGCAGAACTACTCCTTTAAACTGACACTAGACCTGGATGAGAATGCAGCAGGGTGACTGCCAGGAAATTGTAGGATATTCAGAATCATTAGTGCACAACACAGGATGTGGACTGGGGTAAAAATATCATGCCGCCACATACAGATACCCATACGCAGATCCAAAACAGACTAAAGGTGAAACTGGGAGGAAGAGGAAGAGAGAAAGAATGAGAGAGACTAGATTTAGCCTCTTTAACATACATACTTTGGGTGTGAGTTTGGAGCACAGAGGACAAAGTGGATAGCGCAGAGCTGAGACCTAATGAGGCCACGCGAAAGCAGGAACGCTTCTGTGATCCAGGAATCCAATAGAACAGTTCTCTCTACAATTTATCCTGTATTTACTGCTGCCTGAGTGGACGACCTCATCATTTCTGGCCTGTCAGTCAACCCAGCTCACTCTACTGATTGGTTCATCAGTCTGTTTGTCATCTCAAAGGCCCGCCTCCCACTTTTGTGCATGCGCAGATGGCCCCTTCATGTGTGAAACGTGCATTAATTGTGCAACATCAAATGGCGCTTGTAAAAATCCCTCCGTCAGAGGCTTGTGATGCTGTACCTTCTCTCGATCTGGGTCAGGCGCAAGTCTCCCTCTTATCCATCTCTTTAGTCAAGTTCCCATTCCTTCAGTCCCTTTTCTTTCTCTTTGTCTCATCTCTTTGCAGAATTCGGGGATTGTCAGAGGACGTGGCGGCTGTATCTTTGAAGCCCGCCTGTAGTAACAATACAACACTTCTGTCTGACACGCAGCAAAATGTGTCTACCATCGATCTTAGGTCTCAGGGGCTGAAACAGAGCTGTCCCGTGAATGTGTGATCACAGGATGATGTATTTCAGATTGTCAGCAGTTTAATTACAGGATGTTGTAGCTTGCACACTGGAAGTGCTTCTGGAATGGCACTGTGGGTGTCTGATGGTCTTCGATTGCTACAGTTATATGCTGCTTGAGATCTCCCCCCCCCCCCCCCCCCCAAAAGCCAGAAATTAGCTTCCCACTGACAACATCCGCAGCAGCAGTGTTGTATTGTACAGTGAGTTCACTAATAATCCAGTACGGCTCCAGTACGACCTAATTAGGAACAGGAAATCTGACGTTACTGTGTCTGAATCATACCTGATGTACCTGTGATCACTAGTCCAAAGTCTGACATTTAAAGGTTGAATTTATCATTTAGGTTTGAATGTTTCGTCATATTTTAAAACCCCCGAAATGAACATTCGTCATCATTTACTTATACCCTCGCGCCATACCAAACTTGTTTTCCATTTCTTTATTCTGTAGAACACAAAACTTTGAAAAATGTGTCAGTAGTTTTCTCCATACAATGAAAATCAACAGGGTCTTATGTTTATGGATGCAATGTTCTTCAAAATACCTTCTTTTGTGCATCACAGAAGAGAGTCATTCAGGTTTGGAATGACATGACAGTAAATAATTTTCATCTGTTAAACTGTCTAAAATGCTACCGCGCAAAACACAATAACTATGTTAACACTAGAACTATAGAAAATGGCTCAACGTTTTTCAGTTGTCATTCATTCAATATATTCTTGCATTCATGCATAATGAAAGGTTTAGGTTTTCAGTTGACAGTAATTACACTGCCATTCAAAAGTTTGGTATCAGTTGGATATTACGTTTTCAAAATAAGTCTCTCGTGTTCACCAAGCCTGCATTTGTTTGCTAAAAAATACAGTAAATACTGTAATGCTGTGAAATATTATTACAATTTAAAATAACTGTTTTCAGTTTTATTAAATTTTAAAATGTAATTTATTCCTGTGATGCAAAGCTGAATTTGCAGCATCATTACTCCAGTCTTCAGTTATCAGTTGTTATCAATGTTGAAAACTGGTGTTCTGGTTCATATTTTTGTGAAAACCATAGCACATTTTTTCATGATACTTAGAAAGTTTATTCATCATTTAATTGAAATTGAATCTATTGAACATTAGTGTATATTGATAAGAGTAGTTATTTATTTGCAAAAGTAACTTATTTTACACAACTTATTTTTGGTTTACTTTATTTCTGAACACATAACCCCAACAGTGTACGTGAGTGTTTTATAAAACAGCATTTCACACAGCTGCTTAATGGTACAGGAGGGTTGAAGTGGTTCTAATGCAGGTGTGTGCATTATAATCACTGCAAAGCACTGTATTTTGTGCCAACTCAACACATATTGCTCATGCCCCAACTGGAGAATCATCAACAGGAGATTGCATAAAAAAAATGTCTGAAATGGTGGATGATGAGGCTGCAGCCATAAAGAATTTGTAGCTTACTGATTTCAAGGCCAGAAGAAAAGGAAAAAACCTCTGCATGAATAATAACACATGTAGAGATGTTAATCAGAGTCTCAGTTGGTTGTAGTTGGTCTCTCAGGTCTCTTAGGCCAAGGTATGTTTTTTTTCTATTCAGCGTTCCTCTATTATTGCCACAAGGGGGGCTGTAGCCTATATATTTGTGTAAACATTCTTCTACAGTCATGTTTCTCATGTTTACTTGATTTCAAATGTTTTTACAAGCCGCCTTGCAGAGGATATGGCTTCCTATACTAATGTTCACAAAGCCCTGAGGGTTCGAAATCTCTGTTTTCAAAAATGTGTTAATCATAATACAGTCCAAAATTTCTAACACAATGGCAATTAAATAAACAACAACAAAAAAAGCTATTTTACTATTCGAAAATTCAGCATGAAAAAAATCAGCAGGGTGCAAGAACAACAGCAGTAACTCAGTTTAAAAAAAAAAGATACACTATAGAATCTAGATACACTGGTTAATTAAAACCACCTGTGGTACAATCCGTGCCGTTCAGCCTGAGCTCGGGCCAAGCAAATATTTGCTCATGTGAAGAGGACGATTTTTCATGTGAAGAAGACCATGATTTATTTTCAGCCATTACTCCAGTCTTCAGTGTCACATGAATCTTCAAAAGAACAGAATTTATTTGAAATAGTAAAATCATTTATAATGCTACAAAATATTTCTCTCACTTTTGATCAGTTCACATTCTACTGAACCCAAACTTTACATTAACATTTAGTCATTTAGCAGATGCTTTTATGCAAAGCGACTTACAAATGAGGACAATGGAAGCAATCAAAATCAACAAGAGAGCAAAGATATGGAAGTGCTATAACAAGTCTCCGTTAGCTTAACGCAGTACACATAGCAAGGTTTTTGTTGTTGTTGTTTTTTTAAGAGAACAAGCTGTTTGTAAATGAATTGAGTGCAAGTCTAAAAGGGGCAAGTTTTTTTTTAAAGAATAGAATTAGAATAGAGAGTGCTAGAGTTAGAGGGTCAAATAAAGATGGAAGAAATTTATTTTTAGCCGATTCTTGAAGATGGCTAAGGTCTCGCTGCTCGGATTGCGTTGGGCAGGTCATTCCACCAGGAGGAAACACTTAATTTAAAAGTCTGTGAAAGTGATTACGTGACTTTAAATGGTATAACAAAAAAATCAAACCAGTTAATAATTTTTGCTATCGACATGTTCCACTAATGCTTGACAACCACAATACTAATCCAAAAAAAAGTTTTTGTATCTTAAAGGTGACATATTTTATTCACATTTAAGTGCTATAATCAGGTCCCCAGTGCATCTACCAACCAAGGAAATGTGAAAAAGATTAACCCAGTTGCTTTGTTTTAGGAAGCCTTTTTGTGCAAGCGTCAGAAAAAACGAGCGCATCTGATTTCGCACCCCTGGTGATGTGGCAAAGGGATCTCATTATAATATTACCGTGTCTTAATCTGTAAATTTCCACCCACGGCGCTGTTATTGTGTTTTCGCAAGTGACAACGGTGTACTAGTTCTAATGCCATGTCGAAAGTTTGAGCAAAACATGCTAACTGATCTGTCATTGGCTGTACAGACGAGCACAGAACACTATTTAGAGTCCCAGCCTCAGAGGAGACAAGAGAGCAGTGGATTTATTGATTTATTTAATGTATATTGATGCTGCCACACAGATCTAAAATAAACATGCAATTTATTTCCCAGCTGTTTACCTTCACAGACATAACAGACTGTTTTTGTAACTCGTGTGTTTTTAACGTAAACTTGTGTGTGAATGAAAACTTAGTTTAGAACTCACATGCTGTGATAGCCGCTTTCTGTCCGCGTGTTTCGGATAGGTCAGAAAACTGTACATAAGAAGTTTAAACTAATATGGTTTAAAAAGCGTGATTTCAGCGCGATAAATATGATAATCAGAACCAAAACATATGTTTTTTAGCAGGTACAAGCTGTAATGGCGCAGCTCTATTCTGGAAAAGGGGGCGGGGAGCAGCAGCTCCTTTGCATTTAAAGAGACAGGCATGAAAAACAGCGTGTTTCTGCTTCCACTTAAAATAAGCATTTTCAAAATGATATAATAAATTATCTGTGTAGTATTTTGAGCTGAAGCTTCACAGACACATTCTGGGGACACCAGCGACTTATATTACATATTGTAAAAAGGGGCATAATATGTCTCCTTTAATATAGAACAGTGTATTTTCTGTTATTATCAAAACAGTACTATCTATAGAACATGAAAACATGGAACAGGATTCAGGACCATAGCAAGCTCAGTTAAAAAGAAAAAAATAAATACATTTTGGTTGCCAGCTGAAAGTGTTGCTGCTTCTGACAGGATGAAAAATGGTACTACAGCAAACAAACAGTTACATCTTTCTCATAAAACTTGAAGTACCAAGTGGCACTGTTCATAAACCGCAAACTGGATGTCTGCCGTTGGACAGATTCATACACAGGCAAGTTTTTGATCTCCATTTCCGCTTACACAATTGCAAGTTAGTTAGATTATTTTTTAATTAAGCTTCAGACAATAACAATAGCTCAGATTGAACCACGTGATGCTTTTTGTACTTTTTAAAGCTTTTTACAGCCATTGGTCACTAAATGTTTTTATTGTATGGAAAAGAGCAACGTAAACATTCAGCAAAACATCTCCTTTTCTGATCAATAGAAGTTATACAGGTTTTGACATAAGAGTGAGTAAATGATGACAATTTGGGTGTTCCCAGATACCAAACTCTGCAAAAAATCTGAGAAATATCAGTCAGAAATGAGATGTGAGCAGTCAGAGATGTTTTTTGTTTGCTTGTGAGTGAATTTGAAGCTTTTGTGAGTGTATTTGTATGTGCATTTGAGTGAGAGAGAGGGATCAGTGTGTGTGTGTGTGTGTGTGTGTGTTTGGTGTGGTGCTTGTTTTTTTCAGTCCCTAGTAGATGCAGAAGGAGTCTCAGCATCTGTCTCAGCAGCTGGAGGGTATCACACACTTACACAATTGCAAGTTAGTTAGATTAATTTTTAATTAAGCTTCAGACAATAACAATAGCTCAGATTGAACCACGTGATGCTTTTTGTACTTTTTAAAGCTTTTTACAGCCATTGGTCACTAAATGTTTTTATTGTATGGAAAAGAGCAACGTAAACATTCAGCAAAACATCTCCTTTTCTGATCAATAGAAGTTATACAGGTTTTGACATAAGAGTGAGTAAATGATGACAATTTGGGTGTTCCCAGATACCAAACTCTGCAAAAAATCTGAGAAATATCAGTCAGAAATGAGATGTGAGCAGTCAGAGATATTTTTTGTTTGCTTGTGAGTGAATTTGAAGCTTTTGTGAGTGTATTTGTATGTGCATTTGAGTGAGAGAGAGGGATCAGTGTGTGTGTGTGTGTGTGTGTGTGTGTGTGTGTTTGGTGTGGTGCTTGTTTTTTTCAGTCCCTAGTAGATGCAGAAGGAGTCTCAGCATCTGTCTCAGCAGCTGGAGGGTATCACACACACACACACACACACACACACATGCTCTCACACGTGGGTCAGTTATCCTGACCTCAAATTGCTGCTGCTTGTCCTGCCTTGACCTGCTCCATCACACGCACACACACACATGCGGAGAGCGTACAGGCTGTGAAAGTACTAGAAGGATGTTTGACAGAGAGAAGAAAATAAAAGCGCAGCGAGTATTCATGAAATGCTGATATGAATGTTCCATGCCAGAGGTCAAAGGTCAACACCAATGCTGACACAGAGCAGATGGCAGCTCTGTACTGGCATTGCTGATCACAACATGCAAAATGTGGGTAGTTGACATGAAATACGTGTCATATTTTAGACAGCATTTTGCTTAGTTTTATAATTATTTTATAGTTTTTTTTATTGTTTTGCATGTTTTTAAAAACCTGTTTTATTCATTAGAGGCACTACTTGTAATATTTAAAATTTTAAATATATATATATATTTCACTGCAGGACTATTTAAAATAAACTACTAAAGCCAAAAATAGATATTTTTTGAACCTTTTTCTTTTTAATTCTTAAAATGAATATGCATTTTATATTCTGCACATTATACTTGATTTCACTAAATTCAGCATTTAATATATTTTAATCAATTGATGGATTACATGGAATATGTGACCCTGGACCACAAAAGCAGTCTTAAGTCGCTGGGGTATATTTGTAGCAATAGCCAAAAATACATTGTATGGGTCAAAATTATAGATTTTTCTTTTATGCCAAAAATCATTAGGATATTAAGATCATGTTCCATGAAGATATTTTATAAATTTCCTACTGTAAATACATCAAAACTTAATTTTTGATTAGTAATATGCATTGCTAAGAACTTAATTTGGACAACTTTAAAGGCGATTTTCTCAATATTTTGATTTTTTTTTGCACCCTCAGATTCCAGATTTTTAAATAGATGTATCTCAGCCAAATATTGTCCTATCCTAACAAACCATACATCAATGGAAAGCTTATTTATTATAGTTTTATAGTTTCACTATAAATGTCAGAAACATTTAAAATGAAATACTGAAGCCAAAAAAGTGATTAAAAATAGTGACAATTTTATAACCCTAAAGTTAATCCCTAAAATCTTTATTTAATTTTTTGTTTTAATCTCAGTATTAATATTCATTTTCATTCTGTACATTATAATGTTGTAATGTCAAAAACTCACTAAATTCAGCTTTTAAAATGGTTGATACAATTTTTGTGTGTTTTGATTTTAGACATACATACATTTATAAATGTAATAATTTGTTTAATAATTCATATTCATATAGGTTCATGGACACATTAAATGTCAACTATACTCGTGTGTTTATTGTTTTAGCTTGTGCTGCTTCTCTGCAACAGTCATGCTTATATTTAGCTCACATTGTTTTGCACGAGTTCGTTCCACTCTTCGATCAATGATTCATGGCGTTTCATTTCATTGTTGTGGTTCACAATCCAATATGTTTATTTACATAGAAACGCCTGTGAAAAGATGCACCACATGTGTGTTTATTGACATGAGAGGGTGTGTGAGGCCCGTCACTATGACTGTGTCCATGACAACAGTAATTATGCTCATGTTCAGAAAGAGGACAGCATACAGTATGTGCTTATTCAGAAGTAACGTATGCAAACATCTGTATTGTAAAGGTGTGTGTTTGTGTTGCTGCAAGTGTTTTAGGTACCCAGAGGAAAATGGTGTTGCTCAGAGTTTGCTTGTTCTCAGTTCTTATAACCATTTCATTCAAGTTTGTTTTTCCTATAGTTTCTTAGGTGAAATCAAAATAGATACAAATGAGACAATTGTTGACATGGAGTAAGATTACAGAGCTAAAATTATTGAGGACAGCAGCTAAATTTATTCAGAAGAATGTGATGAGAAATATGTGAGTTGATACTGAATCTCCTTTGATTCGTTCACTCTCTCTGTTTTCATTAAACAATTGAGACATTAAAGAGATGTCCTTTCCTATGAGTATTTTCAAGTATTTGAAAAATATTTGCAATTGCATGCACATGTCTGACTTTGCATGAGTCGTGCTTATTTCTTTTCTCTTCTCGTGAGCGTGTGTGTGTGCGTTTATCACGTGCATGTGAATGCTTTTGGAGTCGGCTGTGTGTGTGTGTGTGTGTGTGTGTGTGTGTGTGCGTGTGTGTGTGAGTGCAGTGCATTTGCCTGAGGAGACAGTATTATGTAAGAGATCTCTGCTGCATACTGCATTTCAATAATGCACTCATACTGCTAAATAAAGGCACACACACACTCATACTGTACACACATACAATAACAATTCATATACAAAGTA
>NW_015505859.1:830032-832160 GCF_001515645.1 Sinocyclocheilus grahami
TTTTTTGTTTTAATCTCAGTATTAATATTCATTTTCATTCTGTACATTATAATGTTGTAATGTCAAAAACTCACTAAATTCAGCTTTTAAAATGGTTGATAAAATTTTTGTGTGTTTTGTTTTTAGACATACATACATTTATAAATGTAATAATTTGTTTAATAATTCATATTCATATAGGTTCATGGACACATTAAATGTCAACTATACTCGTGTGTTTATTGTTTTAGCTTGTGCTGCTTCTCTGCAACAGTCATGCTTATATTTAGCTCACATTGTTTTGCACGAGTTCGTTCCACTCTTCGATCAATGATTCATGGCGTTTCATTTCATTGTTGTGGTTCACAATCCAATATGTTTATTTACATAGAAACGCCTGTGAAAAGATGCACCACATGTGTGTTTATTGACATGAGAGGGTGTGTGAGGCCCGTCACTATGACTGTGTCCATGACAACAGTAATTATGCTCATGTTCAGAAAGAGGACAGCATACAGTATGTGCTTATTCAGAAGTAACGTATGCAAACATCTGTATTGTAAAGGTGTGTGTTTGTGTTGCTGCAAGTGTTTTAGGTACCCAGAGGAAAATGGTGTTGCTCAGAGTTTGCTTGTTCTCAGTTCTTATAACCATTTCATTCAAGTTTGTTTTTCCTATAGTTTCTTAGGTGAAATCAAAATAGATACAAATGAGACAATTGTTGACATGGAGTAAGATTACAGAGCTAAAATTATTGAGGACAGCAGCTAAATTTATTCAGAAGAATGTGATGAGAAATATGTGAGTTGATACTGAATCTCCTTTGATTCGTTCACTCTCTCTGTTTTCATTAAACAATTGAGACATTAAAGAGATGTCCTTTCCTATGAGTATTTTCAAGTATTTGAAAAATATTTGCAATTGCATGCACATGTCTGGCTTTGCATGAGTCGTGCTTATTTCTTTTCTCTTCTCGTGAGCGTGTGTGTGTGCGTTTATCACGTGCATGTGAATGCTTTTGGAGTCGGCTGTGTGTGTGTGTGTGTGTGTGTGTGTGTGTGTGCGTGTGTGTGTGAGTGCAGTGCATTTGCCTGAGGAGACAGTATTATGTAAGAGATCTCTGCTGCATACTGCATTTCAATAATGCACTCATACTGCTAAATAAAGGCACACACACACTCATACTGTACACACATACAATAACAATTCATATACAAAGTAGATCAGATTCCCAGGACACTCATTGTAGATCTTGTCCTAACAAACTGTGCCTAGCTAAATGTCATCATGTTCTTATCAGCAGGAAAGAAAAAATCACAAATGACATCTCTTTGATATCGCAAATGATTCTCCTAGACTAGATTGCGATTAAATGGAGAATAAACGGAGATTTAAATGCAAACTCTCCTGCTTCCCAGTCACTCCTGAGAAAAAAGTCCCTAATATCTCTTTTGGGGGTTTTAGAAATGATCTTCAGACTATGTGTTCTCAGACTATGCTCATATTTGACCAGAATCATGCTCAGATGCCATCTCAGAGAAAGTGGTACTTATAGGTTGCTCTTTCATAGCTCATGAGACTTAATCAGTCTTGGAGGAATTTTATGCAAAATGCTTGAGTTTGTATTGAAATCGTGACCCATGGAGACACATGATGAGAAATATCTGAGAAGCAGCAGACAAAACACTCCATTTGCTCTCTGTTTACTTCATCAAGAAACAACTGAGATAATAAAGAGATTTCATTTGTGATGTTCTGCAATCAAAAGTCAGAGATTTCAATGAACTCAAACATTTCTCAACAAATTCATCCACATTCGTTTTATAGCTCTATACTTTTTCGGTCAACCTTTCTCTATGTCTCATTTGTGTCTCTTTTTTATTGCTCCCAAGGAATTTAAGTAGAATCCTCTGAGACAAAGTTGACAATTTAGCATGCTTGAAAACTCAGTTAAGTTATCTGAGCAGCAGAAGAGCAACATCTGGGCAATACAACTTTTCTCTATGTACAATATGATCTGATGTTCTGCATCATGGAAGTGATTCTATTCCTTTGTTTCTAAAATATGTAAATGTTATCTGACTGAATTCATCTTCACAGTTATTGTTTTGGCTGCTGCAGCACATCTGTGCGGCTCAAAAGCTTGAAT
>NW_015505859.1:832170-903086 GCF_001515645.1 Sinocyclocheilus grahami
TGTGTGTGTGTGTGTGTGTGTGTGTGTGTGTGTGCGTGTGTGTGTGAGTGCAGTGCATTTGCCTGAGGAGACAGTATTATGTAAGAGATCTCTGCTGCATACTGCATTTCAATAATGCACTCATACTGCTAAATAAAGGCACACACACACTCATACTGTACACACATACAATAACAATTCATATACAAAGTAGATCAGATTCCCAGGACACTCATTGTAGATCTTGTCCTAACAAACTGTGCCTAGCTAAATGTCATCATGTTCTTATCAGCAGGAAAGAAAAAATCACAAATGACATCTCTTTGATATCGCAAATGATTCTCCTAGACTAGATTGCGATTAAATGGAGAATAAACGGAGATTTAAATGCAAACTCTCCTGCTTCCCAGTCACTCCTGAGAAAAAAGTCCCTAATATCTCTTTTGGGGGTTTTAGAAATGATCTTCAGACTATGTGTTCTCAGACTATGCTCATATTTGACCAGAATCATGCTCAGATGCCATCTCAGAGAAAGTGGTACTTATAGGTTGCTCTTTCATAGCTCATGAGACTTAATCAGTCTTAGAGGAATTTTATGCAAAATGCTTGAGTTTGTATTGAAATCGTGACCCATGGAGACACATGATGAGAAATATCTGAGAAGCAGCAGACAAAACACTCCATTTGCTCTCTGTTTACTTCATCAAGAAACAACTGAGATAATAAAGAGATTTCATTTGTGATGTTCTGCAATCAAAAGTCAGAGATTTCAATGAACTCAAACATTTCTCAACAAATTCATCCACATTCGTTTTATAGCTCTATACTTTTTCGGTCAACCTTTCTCTATGTCTCATTTGTGTCTCTTTTTTATTGCTCCCAAGGAATTTAAGTAGAATCCTCTGAGACAAAGTTGACAATTTAGCATGCTTGAAAACTCAGTTAAGTTATCTGAGCAGCAGAAGAGCAACATCTGGGCAATACAACTTTTCTCTATGTACAATATGATCTGATGTTCTGCATCATGGAAGTGATTCTATTCCTTTGTTTCTAAAATATGTAAATGTTATCTGACTGAATTCATCTTCACAGTTATTGTTTTGGCTGCTGCAGCACATCTGTGCGGCTCAAAAGCTTGAATACAGGCTGAAAAATAAGTTTCTGAAAACACATTTTTTGGATGTGGAAATGGGTTAGCATGTGGGCTGCTATGACTCCGTGTATGTGTGTGTGATTCGCTTCACTGGTGGCATGCCAACCTCTGGCTGCTGTTGCCCGGTAACACTTTGCCACAGTTTTGCTCTCATTTCACCTTTTTACAGACTTTTTGTCTTTTTCTCTGTATCTATTTTTCCCCTTTCATCATAGTTTCCGGCATATTATCTAATGTGGAAATGATAATAAACCAGTATCACTATTGTTTTATTGGGATTACTTGCCTGTCCTGTCCTTTTCCCTCTTTGTAATAGATAAACTCTTTCTGAAAAAGAGTTTCTGTGTGGTTTTAGAAAGTATTTATAAAATATATTTCCCTGAAAATATTTTTTTTCTTTGTTAAAATCTGGAAGAATTTGATGAGAAATATTTAGCAAGTTGACTTAAACTTAAAATTTTAAGGCAGCACAAACACTTTTTTTAAGTAAATTTTTTTTACAGTGCTGTAATTTCAAGTTAAAAGTTAAAAGAAAATACTATTTCAGTCTTTCTATCTCAATTTCTTTCTCAATCACCAGTTTCTAATTGAAAATTGTTTCAAAGTAAATTCTTCACCATTTTTTTCAGTGTATAAGTAATCTGTTTAAAAAAATTTGGTCAGTGTGTGTTTTACTGTGTAATCAGTACATTAACATTTACCAGTATGCATGACTAATAAGTATGTTGGCCCACCCTCAAGTCTTTATAATATTTTGGTCTTTAGATAGGATTAGATCCTTCCTTCATTGTAAATGAATGAGATTTTTTACCTGTTTTGTTCCGTTTCTGGATTAGAGTATTATTTATCAGTATTATTTTTGTAGATTGTGTTGGTGGATATTCCTGAGTTGTCTACCTTCTAAATAATGCAGTCAGTCTGGTTTCTCATCCACATGTTCCTCACAAAGTCATCTGGAGGTGTTTCATTGAGTATGATTAATGCATTCTGGCCTGAACGCTAGCTGAATTCAGGAATAAAGTTTGCACTGCATTCTGGATGTGTCACTACAGTGGAAGTTTTTTTGTAATCTTGTTCCCTTTTGGTTTTCTACACCATTTTTCTCAGTTCTTTTCTGTGTCTTTCTCCCTCCAGCGGTGCCGTTCCCGCTGAGCCACAGGTTAACCATGCGAGAGGTGTTCGACTGTGAGGGGAAACCGCGTGTGGACCTGCTGAAGGCTCACCTCACTAAAGAGGGTCGCTTGGAGGAGCCTGTCGCCCTGCGTATCATCAACGAGGGGGCCGCCATCCTCCGCCAGGAGAAGACCATGCTGGACATAGAGGCCCCTGTCACAGGTTACTGATACAGACATCTGTGACAAGAAAACAGGGCATGATCTGTAGATAAAAACAGAACCAGTTATTAACAGATATGTTCACTGAAGGTTATTTTCTTCTCTAAAGGAACAAAGTTTGGTCAAAAGTTTGTAATTAATACAATTTTTGAAATAAAAAAAGTCTCTTATGCTCACCGAGTCTGCATTTATTTGATTAAAAACACGGTAAAAACAGTAATATTGTAAAATATTATTACAATTTAAGTGAACTTAATTGAATATATTTTAAAATGTCATTTACTCCTGTGATACAAGTTGAATTTTCAGCAGCCAGTCGTCAGTGTCACATGATCGTTCAGAAATCATTATCTGATTCTAATAGGATTATCTGATTTGCTGCTCAGTTATTATTGGTGCTTAATTATTAAAAAATAATCAAGTCTTTGGACATGGTAGCTGGTTTTTGGCTGGATGGTCAAGATGGTCATTAGCTGGTCTACCAGCTGCCATGTTCTAAAAACCAGCTTGAACACGGCAGATGGTCTACCAGCTTGTACCAGCTAATAACCAGGTATGTTCCAAAACACAGCTTAATCTGGGTTAGAATATCCTAACTGAGATGTAAGTGACATAATTGGATCACAACATAGGCTGCAACTCAATGCATCACACAAGTAGCTCTCCACACGTGGGACTCAACTCATAATTGATTCCAGTATGCTTAGAGTTTGACGTTAGCATGTTGCTAAGCTTGCAACTTGATACTCGAATTGCAATAAAAATACAGCATGCATAAATACAGGGTGTAATAGTATATTTTTTATTAAATTAAATATAAATCGCCAGTTCATGCCATCTTGTATTTATTGTTTACTCTGAGCTTAATACAATGCATTCAGGGATTGCCTTCACCACAAAGAATATGTGTGATGCTGCATTAAATTTGTCCATAAATAAGGCATCCTAGAAAGTAGCATAATTAAAAATCTACTGATCTGATAATCCCAAAATGCATTGGGATGAGCTCGTTGAAAATTTGGCAGAGATGTGTGAAATGTAATGTTGAATTGAAATATACACATATTTTATTCATTACTAAAAATATTAATATCTAATAAAATTGCAGTATTTAATGTAATGGGTTAGTATTTTAATGTAATTTAATGGTTTGGTACTACTTTAAGATATGAATACTTTTATTCAAAAGTGACAGTATATACATTTATCATGTTACAAAAGATTTTTTTTAATGTTCTTTTGAACGTCCTATTCATTAAAGAATCTGTTTTCAACATTGATAATAAGAAGTGTTTCTTGAGCAGAAAATCATGGGTCATGTGACTAAAGACTGGAGTAATGATGCTGAAAATTCAGCTTTGCATCACAGAAATATAAATTACATTTAAAAATATATTAAAATATAAAACATTTGTTTTAAATTATAATAATAATTCACAATATTACTGTTTTTATTGTATTATTGATTAAATAAATGCAGCCTTGGGAACCATACGAGAAAATTTACTTCCCAGCCCCAAAATTTAGAACAGTAGTGTGTTTTTTTATGACAACCAAAAGTTAATATGGCTGAATATTTACCTTTATATACATACATAATTTTGAACAAAAGGAATTATTATATTCACGTTCTATAGTAAAATAAGAGATATTGTGATTTAATTTAGTCATGTATCAGATGATAAAAAGATACATACACAAATATATGAGCATACTACAATAGGAACATGTATCTCTAAGTTTAAGATATGTATGCGCAGGTACTTATGCAATTACACTACATACTGATGAATTTTATAACAGAAAGAGGTTATCACTCTTGCCCTAATAAAGTAGAAAACTTTTGAAAATACAGGCTGAAAAGACGTTTGGGAATACATGACATTGTTAGGAGAGGTTAGATAATGAACTGCACCTTGTGACCTTAATTTCCCATGAGTCAAAGTGAGGTACAGCACAGGCAGCAGGTCTGACGCAGGATGAAGATGTCGCTCTTCAGCTATGAAAATGCTATCATTTAGGAAGCAGAGAAGCTGAACACTTTTCATGCTCTCACTGGCCTCACATCTGAGACTGAGCCTCTCCCTCTCCCTCTCTCCCAGCATGCATTTCTGAACCCTCATCAGCTGCTGGCCTGGTGAATTTCACACACAGGAGTCATTAAACATTAATGGCTCGCTGGGTAACTGGTTTAATTCCCTGGAACCCATTACAGAGAGAGCTGGTTAGCTTTGTGTGCTTTCAGTCATTCAGACCTCGTGGCCTTTAACCCTTTGACCTCCCATTGGGAACACACACTCCCATGTGAATAGCTCCAATTAGACGTCTGCATTAGATATAAAACAACTCTCACCTTCTCTTCAGTCTCTTTCTCTATCTTTCTCTTTTTCTCTCTCACACGCACACACACACACACACACACACACACACACGTTTCAGTCAGGATGGTGATCAGCTTTCTCCTTCTCATCTTAATGTACAAGATGTTTATTGGATGGTTTCAAACAGATTTCATCTATTGGATTTTGTCATCATAGCTGGGAACAAGTGCTGGCAAAATAACCATACTTTGTATATCAGACAATAAATGCAAGAGCCATTTTGATTTTCTAATCTTGCTAGCTACTAATAGGACCTACTAAAAATGAGGTAAATTATTTTTAAAAATCCAGTTTCTCCACAATGTGTGCTTACATATGTTTGTGACGGCGCAAATACTTATTGTGTGACTTTTAACTCATAGAAAGATGACTTTCAGGATGACAGCTCACTTTAAACTTTAAATTTATTTATTTAAAAAATATATTGTAAATTATTAAACATTTTATTAAATCAGTAAATTGTAACTGTAATCCTAAAATACTTTGAGTTTTTTTTTCATTAAAAAAAAAAATCGTTCAGTCGAAAGATAAGATGAAAGTTTTAATATCTGCCTTTGATTTTCACTGATAACTAACTGTATGCCAGTGACATCACTGATATATTTGCATACTGAATTGTTTTTTACATCAGGGTTTATTAAATGAAAATTAAACTATAGTTAGGAAGTCTCAATTAATCCCTCTCTCTTTCTATATTTGTTTACAACTCCTCAAACTGTCATTCTGCTAAAACCTTCCCACTATTTTAACTATTCGTTTACTGTTTTGCAAGCACTATTGTTTCCTTCAGCTAGTCCCAATTTTTTTTTGTATTGTTGCAGTGTGCGGGGATATTCACGGGCAGTTCTTCGACCTGATGAAGTTATTTGAGGTTGGCGGGTCTCCTGCGACAACGAGGTACTTGTTTCTAGGGGACTATGTGGACCGAGGGTACTTCAGTATTGAGGTGAGTATGTCCTAAGGTTTTTTCCACCCTGCTTAGGGACATTGTTTGTAGTACACACCACCTTTGCCTAAATATCTTGATGTGGTCTGTGAAAGTATCTCTCTTTTTGTCTAAATTCTGTCCTTCAGTGTGTCCTTTACCTCTGGTCGCTGAAAATCCTCTACCCAAAGACGCTGTTTCTGCTGCGGGGAAACCATGAATGTAGACATTTGACTGAATATTTCACTTTCAAACAAGAATGTGAGTACTGACACGAGGAAAACTCTTTGTCTTTTCAGTAATTGTGTCTCTACACTTACATTTAAGGTGTGAAACTATACATTTCTTATAAATACAACAGTTCACCTCACCTCTCCTCTGATGGAGGTCTTTTTCTGGAGCAGTCTCTTGTCAGACAGAAAGAGAGATGTAGAGAGAGAAAGAGGGAGTATGATTAGCAGAAAATTAATTTGCCTGTTAATGTTAGGCCCAGGGAGCCTGTGAGTGTGATTTCCCTGATGAGGAGAGTGAGGAGGAGTGGGTGCCCTCCTTTACCATCTGCTGACTGACAGAACACACACACACACACACACACACTCACACTCACACTCACACTCACACTCACACTCACACACACACACTAATACACTCAAACTTATATACAACTGTTTACTATGCTATCTAAATTGGGACACACCATACAACTAAATTGAGTTTAAAATAAAGGTAAATAATAATAATAACAATACTAATAAAGTAAATCATTTAAAACAATTACTCAAAAATAAAAATTCTCTTTATTTACTCATCCTCATGTTTGTGACTGAAAGTTAAGTCATTCAATAATAATCTTCCTTTCTACATGAAGTCAGAAATGCCATTAGCATGATATAAAATAAAAAAAATTATAAAAATTAAAAATAATTATTTTAATTAGATACAACTGAATGATTAAATATACAATAAAAAATATGTGTATGTATACTATACATGCATACATACATGCACGCACACACACACACACATATATATATATGCTCCAATGTTAAATAAATTAAATAAATATTTAAAAAATATATATATTTAACATAATTTTAAAAACATTTTAATGAGCTCCAAAGTAATTTAAGTAATTAAATATTTAATAAAAATATAGTAGTAGTATATTTATGTATATACTTAAGATAAGCATTTTAATAAATTAGTCAATTATAACTAATACTGAACTACTTTTTTGCATTTAGAGTAAAACAAAGCAGCATTGTTTACATTTTAACATTTACACAGAGTACATTTGTATTCTTATACTACTGCGCTACAGCATAGTAGAATTTTGATATATTGATTGATCTAATGTCATTAGTGAGACAGCATTTGTGTGTGAATAGAGGAAAGATGGAGGGAGAGATGGAGAGATAATGCAGAGTGATACAGTGATGTGGCTGAACAGATTGGTAGATGTGGAGCAGTGAGATTGACACAGCACAGACTGTCTCACACACATCTCTCATTTAGTGTCCTCTGAAAGTGTAATTGAATGCAGCAGCTTAATGTACGAATTAGATTCATACAGAGAAAATAAACCCTTCAGGAGAAGCTCACTTCATTTCTGAGCTCTGGAGTGACATTACTTCATACTCTTCTTCTCATTTGTATCTCTCCTGCGCTCTCTTTGTTTGTCTCTGACTCTCTGTCGCTCGGGTGAAATCAGATGCTCCGTGCAGGTGTGTGATCTCTGTCTCTCTTTCTTTCAGGTAAAATCAAATACTCGGAGCAGGTGTATGATGTGTGCATGGATGCATTCGACTGTCTGCCTCTGGCTGCTCTGATGAATCAGCAGTTTTTGTGTGTTCATGGTGGCCTGTCTCCAGAGATACACACTTTAGACGACATCAAGAAGGTGAGGAGTGTATATGTATACATACAACAATTCAAAAGTTTGGGTCAGCATTTTTTAAGAGGTTTCACATTCAGCATTAAATTGACAAAAAGTGACTTTTTGACTACATTTTTACAAACTGTTTTTCTTTCAAATAAATGCTTGTCTTTTTGAACTTTCTACTGAAAGAATACAAAAAATGTATCATGGTTTCCAGAAAAATGTTAAGCAGCACAACTTTTCAATGTTGATAATAACAAGAAATGTTTCTTGAGCAGCAGATCAGCATATTAGAATGATTTCTGAAGGATCATGTGACACTGAAGACTGGAGTAATGATGCAGAAAATTCAGCTTTGCATCACAGGAATGAATTACATTTAAAATATAACAATAATGTAATGTAATGTAAATGTAATAATATTTCGCAATATTATTGTTTTTACTGTATTTTTGATAAATGCCGCCTTGGTGCGCATAAGAGACTAAACCACTAAAAATCTTACCCACCCCAAACTTTTGAACAGTAAATCCAGTTCTCGTTCTCCAGAAAATCCTTATAATGCAATCCTGGACCATTTTTTTATGTTTTATGACTTAAGACTCAGCTCTAACAACAGATGTTTGATAGATCTTCTGTAAATCTCCCATTATGCTTCTGGTGCATTTTCTTTAGCGATGAACAGGCTGTGCACAAACACAGCACAGCACACCACATCGTTTTTTTAAATTATTATTCTTGTCTTTTTCTGCCTATTTCAATTTAGTGTGCTTTATTTGCATGACAAAAAAAAGTATATTTTTATTTTCAATGCAAAAAAAATATAAATAATAATAATAATTATGCAAATGAAGTAAAAACAGTATTCTTAACATATACATTAAAAAAATATAAAATATTAGAGAAAAATATTAAATATGAATAATGTTGTTCATTTATTAATATGATTATCATATTTAGTAATATTTAATTTTAGTGATGTTGACTTGGCAGACGACTCTCTCTGTTTGACTCTCAGCTGGACAGGTTCAAGGAACCACCAGCGTTTGGCCCCATGTGTGATCTGCTGTGGTCCGACCCGCTGGAGGACTTCGGCAATGAAAAGAGTCAAGATTACTTCAGCCACAACAGTGTCCGCGGATGCTCCTACTTCTACAGGTAAACCACACAGCCTCCTTTAGTATGTCCTAGACAGCAAATTGAGACTCTCCTGCTTTTCACATGTTTCTCCACAGAAAAAGCCCCCAGTAACCTCTCATGTGGCAGAGATCTCGACAATGATCTTTGATTTCATACTTAAATCTGAGCACAGTCAATATACTGTATGTACTCAGATTCTTCAAACACTGAATGATCTGAACTGCTATCAACATTTATTTTACAGCGCTATACTCCTATTGTATGTCAACATTTTTGTCATTTATGTCTCTTTATATTTCCCATAGGGAGTTTTAGGAGAGATGTCTTAAATAAACTTTAAGTCTCCTGTGCTATGAGCGAGCAACCACTGAGCAAAACGATGTTCTTCAGGGACGTTTGTACAGTGAAATAAAGGTGTAGATGAAAGTCCAGCACCTGAAGTGCTGCATGAGTTTGATTGGAATTGTAAAGCAGTCCAAACAGTGACCAGCCTCAGCACAACACAGAATCCCCACAATCCCACGGGAATCGGCGCTCTGCCGTTACCATGGCAACTGGCTACTACTGCCAGATCCGCTGAGATATGAAGATACAGAGATATAGTGAGAACCTGAGAGAAAGACAGAAAGGATAGAGCAGAAAAGGAAGAGAAGCTATAAAATAGGGCTGAGCGATTAATCAAAATGAAACTGAAATCGTGATATGGCTTAGTGTGATTATCAAATCACAAAGGCTCCGATTTAATTCTGAAGATACAGAGATATAGTGAGAACCTGAGAGAAAGACAGAAAGGATAGAGCAGAAAAGGAAGAGAAGCTGAGCGATTAATCAAAATGAAACTGAAATCGTGATATGGCTTAGTGTGATTATCAAATCACAAAGGCTCCGATTTAATTCAATAAATAGTTAAGCATTTTGTAATGAGAAGCATTTTTAACCCTGTAGCCAACAAAGGAGAAGCCAAAATGAATGTACTTAACATTTGAAAATAAAGAAATTAACACGTAAATATTAGTATATTATATAATATTATATGCATATGTATATAATATTATTTTTCTGTTGATAATGTAGAAATTTCTTATGTATTTCTTTTTTTTAATAGTAAATAATAATAATCTACATAATAAATTACTGTTAAATAAAAATATGAAACAAAAATAAGAAATGCATTACTATCATAATAATATTTTTCTATAAATTAATATTTAATAAATAACAATGTAATAATAATACTAATTAATAATAAGGTATTATTATTATTATTTTAGTCATTGATATATGAATATTTTGGCAAAATTGTGCAGGCCCACAAGGAATCACAGCAAACCTGCATACGTGCACAAATGAATGAATGACATTGAACCATTTTTGTTCTGAAGAAAACCACTATTAGATTCAGGCCTATGGGAAAATATATATAGAGAGAGAAAGCAAGAGAGAGAAAAGGGATGGTTAATTCTAAGCTAATTTATTTACACCACAGCTAACGTATGCAGCCTGTGAATGAGAGCCCCGGGTGTGAACGTTATTACCCACAATCCTCACTGTTTTCACTTCTTATGAAACCTTCTGAAATAAATGAAACAAAGTGGATGATCTGTGTGCGCTTTAGGTCTGTTATTTTCAATATACCAGTAAAAAAAATAATAGACAAAGACTGCTAAGTTAAACTAATGAATAACATGCAAGACTAGTCTTAAACATGCATCATTACAACACTGAGTCTGAGTCCTCGTATCTTTACTAGCATCACATTTAGACCCTTCAGTTATTTTGAGCAGAAAATGATGATTTTCACTGTAAGCTGCACATTTACATCACTGCTACCCCCTGGTGGCTGATAACGGTAAGACAACAATAAACATGCTAGCAACGGGTTAAATTCGACTATTGGAGATATCAGAAGGGCTGTATAATCAAATGAAATCTAATGAACTGTGAATGAGGTTTCAACGGTTAGTCCATGTTAGATTTAAATCACCAGTGCTAACTGGACTATTAGCAATGACACACAAACATCCTGAAAGAAAAAAAACAGTCAATGGTGGTTTGCTGATCTTAGCTGGTTTTAGATGGTCTCTCAGCTTGGCTAAGTAGGTATTTAGCTAGTTAGCTTACAGGAAAGCACCAAAAACAGACCAGCTTACCTGAGTTATTTAGTCAAATGAGTTGTTTTATCAGTGAAGAACTGTAAATAGTGTTTATCATGCCTCATTAATGTTGTCTGTTTTATCATTTTGTACAGCTATCCTGCGGTGTGTGAGTTTTTACAGACCAACAACTTACTGTCTGTCATCAGAGCACATGAGGCGCAGGACGCGGGGTAAGAAAACACCAACATCACCTTTGACCTCTTGTCTCTTTCTATATGTCTGCTTTTCTCTCCTTTCTCACCTTCCTCACCTCCTACAGACATAGAAACCAGATGAAACACCCTTACAAACACACACACAAAAACAGAACGTATATCTTGACAGGCTGGTGAAGTTTGTGTTGATGGACGATCAGTGTGCAGATACAGCAGACAGTCAGACGCACAGAGCCATTGATTCTCCATAATCCAAATACATTACAGTACAGTAGTGTTTATTGATCTGAAATGCCACCAATGCACACACATTCACCTATTCAACTCAGCCCAGGCCCACTAATCTGCCAGAGTAGCTTTAAATGTGCAAAGGTACACTACAATACTCAACAATAGTTAACTATACCATACAGTCAGCTAAACAACAGTCAGTAATGCACTACACTAGGGCTGTGCGATATTGAAGAAAAATGCGATATGCAATAACTCATTAAACAATGCGATATTCGATATGCGATACGATAATGCTTAAAGTGCCACATGCTCAGATGAAATAGTTTTACTCAGCTGTTGCTGAGTCAGTTCTGAGAACTTCTGTAACTATCTTGTGTCATATATATATATATGGTTATTTGTATGTATGTATGTACCAAGAGTTCCTGTAAAACCACAACAAATTCCTTGTGTTTGCGCACACTTAAGTGGTGAATAAAGCTAATTATGATTATGATTCTAATAAGAAAGCACCCCTAAAACAACTTCTGAAAGTGAACGGTAGTGTTTTACTCGAGCATTACATAAAAATGTAATTTTAACATTAGTGTAATCATTTTAACATGAGTTTAGGAACTGAATAATAAAAAGGAAAAATAAAACACTGCTTAGCATTTATTCTTTGAATTCAATATGCACTGATTCTTATTTAAGCTACAAAAGTTATTTAGGTAAGAGCAGTGAGGGATTTTCTCTTTGTCTTTTGTTCATGGCCCCAAATATTGCAAGCCGTAGCGATATGCATATTGCGATATGTACATTTGTGATATTTCGATAATTTCGATATATTGCACAGCCCTACACTACACCAATCTACAATACTCGGTACAACAGCAGACAGCATGTTAACGGAGTACATTAGTTCATTTTACAGTCTAATAATATGCATTATAATGTTCTTTAATAATATTTAAAGCATTTTATGTTCATAATTTTGTGTTGTGCTGCATGCCTTTGTCAAAATAAACAGTGAATAAAGGCTTCCAAATAATCATAATTATGATCTGAAACTCTATGCTTTGAGAAACTGAAGTTTTTAGGGCTTTAAACAGGGTCCACCTCAAGTAAGTATTTATTATTAATGTTTAGCAAAATTTGAGGAAGAAGATTATTATTCCCTCACTTATTTCCCAGCGTGATTCTAATTTAGTTTCTGATTGTCATACTGAAATTGTCCTCCTTATCTTCTTTGTTTTCTTGCTCTCTCAGTTACCGTATGTACAGGAAGAGTCAGACTACAGGTTTTCCTTCTCTCATCACCATCTTTTCTGCTCCAAACTACCTGGACGTTTACAACAACAAAGGTCTGAATTCAGGTTTTCTCTCTGCCACATGGTCACCTACAAACACATGTCAACACACATGGTTGATTATGTATGATCAGGTGAATCTCAGAATGAAATTAGTTATATCTTGAAGAAAAAAATACAGCTTTATTCTTGTAATGATATGGGGGTTATTTGTGATTTTTTTCTATGATTTTAATGTGCCACTTAAACTCTATTGTAGATCAACATTTAATATTCATATATAGTATATTAACTTCCCGATTGTCCTGAATTTACAACAACAAAGGTCTGAATTCAGGTTTTCTCTCTGCCACATGGTCACCTACAAACACATGTCAACACACATGGTTGATTATGTATGATCAGGTGAATCTCAGAATGAAATTAGATATATCTTGAATAAAAAAAATACAGCTTTATTCTTGTAATGATATGGGGGTTATTTGTGATTTTTTTCTATGATTTTAATGTGCCACTTAAACTCTATTGTAGATCAACATTTAATATTCATATATAGTATATTAACTTCCCGATTGTCCTGAAAAGGCTTAATTTTCTATGTACAAAATCTTTGTCTGAAATATGAAATGTGACCCTAACCCTGGCATGTTGTTAATAGGTTTCCTTATGTCTTTCCTACACAAACCTGTTTAGTAAGATTTAGAAACACTCAAGTATGTCAGAGGCCATTGTATGTAATGCAAAGTTGCAGGGCTTTGTGTTTTTGTTGTGTGTCAGTCATGTGCAAAGTGAAAGTAAGTTACAGATGTTCATTAGAGATACTTATGTTCCTATAAATATGTTTGTTTTGTGTGAATATAACTGCCTTAATGCCATTCCGCAGCGGCCGTGCTTAAATACGAGAACAACGTAATGAACATACGACAGTTCAACTGCTCGCCACATCCGTACTGGCTGCCCAACTTCATGGACGTCTTCACCTGGTCTCTTCCGTTCGTTGGGGAGAAAGGTGGGAAATTAGAGGAACCATGTTGCTAAACAGCTTGAGACATCATTCTGACTGGAGACAGCCAGTCTTTGCGATTGCACAAATTTTGTATGTTTTGTTCATTCTGGGTGTCTGTGTCAGGAAAGTGGATGCACTGTTCTGCTGACTTGTTAAAACTAAGATGGAATAGGTCCATCTATTCTGTCTCAACAAGTCAAACTAGAATGAAGCAAATGAGCAATCCAAAAATGTTTCATTTGATTGAGAAGGAGATTAAAGGATCACGTTTATCTGGTGTATCAGTATTACTATGGCATTTCTTATTATGTTGTTGTTGTGAATATAATTGTTCAAGATTATCATAGTTTATGCTAAAATGTCAAGAGATCTTGCCGTTTTGACCTTTTACTCCTCTACAGTGACAGAAATGTTGGTGAATGTCCTCAGTATCTGCTCTGATGATGAGCTTATGAACGACGGAGATGAGATCTTTGATGGTGAGGACTGCACATTCCTTATAAGCTTTTCCTCTAATGTTTTCAGAAACGCACAGGTCTAGACTTTAGATCATTTAAATTATTACACCTAGTTTTTAAGTCAGTTGAGAATATTCAAATGGTTCTTTGAAATAACTCAAACATTTTAGCGTCATGATTCATATCAAAGAAGGTTGGTTAGCTTCAACGTTTATAGCTACTTATCAAAGAATACGTATGGAGAAAATCAGTGGCAAAATACTTCAAAAACTCTTTTCTCAGCACACAGGGTGAGAATTGATCAGTTTCAGTGTATTTGAAAGCCAAAAACATTTCTGTTGGACTTCAAATTCAACTTATTACAGTTAGCTTCTAAGATAACATTTTTATTTTCATGATCATAATGTGTTTAAAGTTTGAAGTTTTCATCTAATGTTTTCTAATTTATTTCAGCTTTATTTGAATGAATGAAAATTACTTTTATTAGTATTAGTTTTAGTTAGTTATAGTTAATAACACTGGTGCACTGTCTTTTTTGTTGTTGAGAATATTCAAATGGTTCTTTGAAATAACTCAAACATTTTAGTGTCATGATTCATATCAAAGAAGGTTGGTTAGCTTCAACGTTTATAGCTACTTATCAAAGAATACTTATGGAGAAAATCAGTGGCAAAATACTTCAAAAACTCTTTTCTCAGCACACAGGGTGAGAATTGATCCGTTTCAGTGTATTTGAAAGCCAAAAACATTTCTGAGAACAAACCCAAGAGAGGGTCTCACATCATCTCTGACTGTGATATGAAGCACTATGTTTCCATCAGAATGGATTAAAGTACATTAAATAAAAACCTTAAAATTTTCATTACAAAAAAACTACTTTGATGCGGGTGAAATGGGTTTGTTTTCTAATGGAAACATTGACTGTGCTATTGGTCCTTGTGAGGTTTTCCAGTTAAAGTGGGAGCGAAAGTGATAAGATGTAATGTACATTATCATCGCCACAGCTGTTCCCTTGTACACCGTATATTGTGTGTGTGACTGGTTGTGAAATATGTGCAGTTGTGAATTTGTGTTTAGAATGTGACTATTTTATAGTAGAGTGGATCAGTGGAGTGTTTGAAGAGATATCTGCATATGAGTGAAATTTTAAATCATTCCAGGTCACATTTCACACAAATAATCAAAAGAAAAAAAGTTTGAGTAAAGAAAATATTAATATACAAATACAAAATATTAAACAAATTAAGATTTTTTGCATTGAGATATTATTCATTCATGTTCTAATATAATGCCCCTGAAATGTCCAATATTGTAAAATAATGTATTTTATTATTTAAAAGTTCAAAAAAATAATTAAAATGTAGTACAACAAATACCATGATGGTGTATAAATGCTTTAAATGAAATAATATTAACAAAAAAATTATATATATATATATATATATATATATATATATGTGAAATATGTACTTTTTTATTTTTAAACATGGGTATACACCGTGGTTGTAATGATTTGTTGTATTATATATATATATATATATATATATATATATATATACATTTACTTAAAATAAATATTGTACGTTTTTCAGTAATCCAGTAATCATTTTGGGAGGAAAAAATATAAAAGTAAATTTTTTTGTACATAAATAAATACATATACAATATATATATATATATATATATATATTGTATTTTTTTAAACTTTTTTCACATTACAGTAATAATATTGGGAGGAACAAAAATTCACAAAGCGGGGGAAAAAAACAAGCAAAATATGATTTTGACGTTAAATATGACCCAGACATATGTATGTATCTCTTGATATTGTATACACTCTGTTTTTGTATCAAATTGGCAGAATAATACACTCATCTAACAGTATGTGATCACTTGTGTTATGTCTGTTTGTCTGGTTTAGATTCTGCCTGTGCGCAATTGGTGACTGCTCTTCTTTTCTCTCTCCTTTTTTCTCATAGCCATCCGTGGCTTTTCTCCACAGCACAAGATCAACAGTTTCGAGGAGGCGAAGGGTCTGGACCGCATAAACGAGCGAATGCCGCCTCGCCGAGACGTGGTCAACAGCGTGGGGCTGTCAATGGGCAAGATGAACATGGCCGAATCCAACGGCACGGACGACAACAGCAATATCCAGTGATTCATCTCCTCCTCCTCCTCGCTCGCCCCTGCTTCTCCTCCCATAATGCAATTCTCCCCACTCCCCTCATTTTCACTGCTACCGTCTATGTAGCAGATGGACTATGTGATATATTTAGACAGAACTCCCTGCTTGACGTTCAACTGCCTCAACAACAAACATGAGACGGGCCACGCGAAGGAGATCATGCGTGAGAGTTGCATGATGGGATATGTAGTTTTATGGATATGGGGCTATGTAATGGAAATACGAACACAGAGTGCATTTCCTGTTCCTTTGTCCGAAGAGATGTTTATTTATGCGTGTTTGCACTTTGCGTGCATGTCTGTGTGTGTGGGCGACATGTGATATATAATTAATATATGATGATGATGATGATGATGATGATAAGTAGGTTTTCACAAACGCTTACTTTTTTTTTCTTGGCCTGCTGTGAAACATAAAACAAGGCTGACGCTCTATTTATTCAAAAGCGTCAGAGTGTACGTTTGCGTTGGTACGTGTGCAAGAAGCTTATAACCGTTTACTTTCACACTTCTCTTGCAGTTCTATGTTTTGCTACTAGTAATCACTATATCTATGGAATAACTAATATTACACAGAATAATTTCACACAGGTTGTCAGGATTAATCCACAAATAACAGTGAGGTTTGGAGTGGCCGTAACGCCCCTCATGCTGTGTGCTCGCTGTGTTGTGTAAATCCACCGTTGTCACGTCGTGCTGCACGGTTGCTATGGCAGGCTGTGGCTTTCCCACCTCCTCTGGTGCTCCGGAGCAGAGCGGGGGGGAGCATTCAGTCAGCTGCGTGTGTGCGTATTTGTGCGAATATGTGTGAGAAACAGGGAGAGGACTTGATTTGATTGATCTGAGGGATTGCATCGGGTTGTTATGGGTGGTTTCAAACAGGCCCTTGTCCTGTGTTGGTGCACTAGACAGAACGGATTTCCAGCCACGCATAATTCATGGGAGTTTATTTTGTATATAAATGGCGCATATTTTTAAGGAACGTTTTGCTATTGCTTATTTCCATGTTATTTTATTTTGTATTCAAGCCATTTATTTATTTATTTATTTATTTATTGTTTGGTGTTGGTTTTTGTTTGTTTGTTTACATTGCTGTACAGTTAATTAAGCTCCGATGAGGTGTTAAACCTCCTGCGTTTCTTTTTCGATGTACAAAAGTTATCCAGTAGTGTGAAGGAACATATAATTCTGTGAAAAGACATCCAGGCTGCCAAAGCATGACTGCATGGTTATTTCAAATGTAAATCGAATATGGACACACCTTAACGTGTCTCACATTTTTAAGGAGAAGTATATTCTGATCATTATTCTAAACAATATTCTGGTTACTTATGATTATGATTATTATTAAGAGTTATACTGGTTTATTCCACTTTGCCTCATCCTTGTTTTGGTTGCTCATTGTGCTTTACTTTATGAATATTGAAAAAGTTCATGAGTTATTTGTGATTCTATATCTTGTAATTTTCTCTGGAGCTTCATTCTGAGCATCATGATTTCCTGACCTACAGTACGGACAGTGTGAGCATGCCCTATGGGACAAATCTCTTTTTTTACTCTTGAATAAAATATGCATGAACCTTTTTGATTTTTCTGATTTATTCAGCTCGCATGGCCAGTGTGTCACAGGTCTCACAAACAAACAGTAAACTATAAATCAGCATGGACATCAGCATCGCCTCCAGAAAGCAAAACATTTTCAACATATGCTGCATTAGTGGGTGAAAATCATGAAGATATGACCAGGTCACATTGCATATATATATATATATATATATATATAAATCACATAAGCATACAGAGGTCTGTAAGATTTGTTTTTGAAAGATTATGTTTGAAAAAAATTTATGTTCACCAAGGCTGCATTTATTTGATCAAACAGTCAAAAACAGTAATACTGTGAAATATTATTACAATTTAAAATAACTTTTTTTATTTTTAGATATTTTAAATGTAATTTATTCCTGTGATGCAAAGTTACATTTTCAGCATCATTACTCCAGTCTTCAGTGTCACATGATCCTTCAGAAATCATTCTAATATGCTGATTTGCTGCTCAAGAAACATTTCTTGTTATCATCAATATTGAAATATGTACACTTTGATGAATATAAAGTTTAAAAGAACAGTATTTATTTTAAAAAAAAAATAAAATTTTGAACAGTAGTGTATGACCTGGACATGTTCTTGACAGGTTTAATATGATCACCTTAAAAGCGATACATGAACAGACAAGCCACAGTATCTCTATTTGTTAATTTTCATTAGTAGTTAAATTACTTTCTGATTACAAGAAATGTCTCTCAACTGCAGTGGTTTTCAGAAGTCCATATGTGTCGATCAATGAGGAGCCAGAAGAGCTTGTGATGTTTTACAGGTAATCCTAACCTCTCGGTTTTATCTTCCCAACATGTTGCTAAAAAAGCAAGAGAGGTTAATATTCATGTTTTAGCATCACATACGAGACTGTTGTGATCGAAAGATGGCAATTTAGAATGATATTTAATGAACAAAGTACTTATTGTACAAACACAAACAAATGGTTATTAATACAAATAAACGGAACAACGAATGCATAGTAAACTAAAAGTCAATGTGACTTATTTTACATGTATACAGTGTTGGGCAGTAACTAGTTACTGTAATAATATTACTTTTTGCAGTAACTAGTAGTGTAACTAATTACTAATAAGATTTCAGTAATAATATTACAGTTACCATCCATAAAAGAGCTAGTTAGTTACTTTTGATGCCTCAACCCCTAGTGATTTGAAATCCAACACTCCAATAATTCCTAGATGTATTTATAATTTTCACGACTTGCACAGGCACAAGAAGTCACCAGTGCATCAGGAAAGCTTGGAATATGGAAAAAAACTTACATTCAGGGGATGGAAATATTGCCATTACACTGATTTTGTCAGGAGAAATCAGCTGATCTGAACATAGATGTGTAAGTTGTGGCATTAATTTACTCTGGTATTACATGGCTTGCTCACCCACATCCCTCGATCTGATCCCGATATAAATTATATTACTATAATTAAAAATCTTATGAACTTGTGTGATTTCTTTTGATAAAATAGATCATATTTGGGCAACAGAGAACTTATAGCTACAATTAGCTTCAAGCTACACATGACAATTAATACAACACTTTTACTTAAAAGTCACTATCAATCACTATTGAGTGTTTGTAAAAACTTCTGACTGCAATCCAATGTAGAATTTGGTCAAATGATGAGGCAGAAATATATCGTTAGTAACATTTTTGAAGAATGTTATGGGGAAGATACACAGTTACAACTTCTGTGGGGTGTGAAGGAAAAGTAGTGTAACTAGAAGTGTAACTAATTACTGTGTCCAGATAGTAATAAGTAAAGTAATAATATTACTTTTGAGAGGAGTAACTAGTAACGAGTAATAAATTAATTTTTTGGAGTAACGAGCCCACACTGCTCGTATATTTGCACTTGTGTTTAAAATATGAAAGCCTATGTGACGTGTAACAACCTTCATCTGCCACACTCAAAAGAGATCATAAAATAGACATGAAAGTAAAGTAGGCATACTCAAACGAAAGTTTGAGCAGAAGTCACAGTCACAGCAGAACCACTGCAACAAACAAAACACACTTTCATTCATTGTTTGCGTTTTCATTGCTGGAGGAATCATCTTTTTGGAACGAATCAGTTGAATGAATGATTCAAGACTCACTTATGAATAATTGATTTGTTAAATCAAATAAAAATTAGTGTGTCAGATTGGTCGAGATGCTACATAGAATAGTTGTTTTAGAACAAATCGATTGAATAATACGATTCAGTGACTCAGGACAGTCGTTTTCATTGCTGGAGGAATCATCTTTTTGGAACGAATCAGTTGAATGAATGAGTCAAGACTCACTTATTATAGAATAGTTGCTTGTATGGTTCTTGAATGAACCAGTTGTGTTTTTGAACGAATCTGCTGAATGAAGGATTCACGACCACTTATTAGGCTAGTTGCTTATTTCGTGCCTAAATGAATCATTATGAAGGAGTCATTCACTCAACTGATTCATTAAGGCCTGACGCCACATATTGGTGTAGCCTATGTAACCTGCAGAAAGAGTCACTGAACAATCTGGAGCTGCATATGTGCTCACTGGAAGGACTTCTGACCATCTGTACAGTTCTCAGTATCAGTATCATGAATTATTTATTTGATTAGTGACCTAAAGTGCAAATCATTGCTTTTTCAGTTCAAAATCAACAGTTTCAGGTTTGAGTCCCAGATTTTACTATGTGGTCTTAGACTTATGGACCCCACTGTAATTCCCTATAAATAAGGACTCTTAATATGTAAAATATTTTATACTGTGTTATACTCACATTTATTTTTGAATGCAACATATATTTGTGTATATGTTTTATGATTGTTTTTAGAGTGCATTAAAAACTATTGGGGACCTACACAGAACTCCAAGTTTGTTTGGAGAATGATTTTATATATATTTCCTTCACTGAAAGTGAATGTGAATGTGGGCAGACAAAGAAATAAGGTGTGTTATGAAAGCGAAGACAAAACCAACCAATAAAGTCAAAGAGCGTGAGAGAGCGATCAGAAGATTGCACGAAAGAGGGAGAATAAAAATCAAACCGGTCACAATCAAAGCTAAGGTAAGCTTGAACATGTATTATAATTTCTTAGAACCAACCTTCTTATAATTTTGAATGTACAGTAATTGTATTAGAGGGCAGAATATCAAAAGCAAGCAGGTAATAGGTAAAGGAGTAATAGGTAATGGATAGCACAAGCCTACTTTTAAAACATTTTATCTGGTCCATTGGCATTCATACATATGGCTTAAGAGACCAAATATTTTTGGGACCACTGTATATGTTTAAACTTACCAAAACAGTTTTATTTACTTTTTTAATACTGCATTTAACTCCGTTTATTATCTGAACGTCCCCTCTGGTCAATGGTGGCATGGCAAACTTTCTGTAAAGGGGTGACAGATAAAAGAAAAATATAAAAAAATAATAATAATTTAATCTTTAGACTGTCTTGTATGTGTCAGGGTTAGATTTCTGTGGGTATTACAGTTGCGTTTCGAAATAAGGCAGCAGGTGCTGAGAATCTCTCACACAGCTGCAGCAGTTTTCCCCCTCACTTGTGGTTTTGCATTTTCTGTACAGTGTCTGTATAGTTCTCTATCTGTCAGATCTGGGTTAAATGCAAACGAGCTCCTCTAAATTATGTCTGTATATCCAAATGAAGCTTTAGAGACGACAGTGACAAAACAAGGAGGGGCATTCATTATTGTAAAACTTGTAGTTCCCGTAACCTAGGTAATGTATGATAATGTAATGATGCAATCTGCACAGCTGTAATACAACACTGTTGAGAAAAAAAAGTCCAAAACAAGAACCAATTCAGAAATGAAATCAAAAGTAGAATTTCTCTGGAATTTAGAAGATTTAGATGTAGATGGGTGTTTAACTATGGACAGTCATATTGAAGAAAATCAATTCTCTTAAAACACTTTTCACACTCTAACTAGAGTTTAATGTTTCTATAATGCATTACAGGGAAATTCTGTTATGCATGTCATTTTTATAAAACCATGAACATTTCCTCCACACCTCAAATTCTGTATTGTATTTAAAGCAAATAACATTTTAGAAATAACATTTTGAACATTTTTGGAATAAAACGGCCAACTGTCTTGCTAAGGCTAATTTCATTTTAGATGTCCTGAATAAATAATAATCATGTTAAAATATTAACCATAAATGAAAATATTAAAATTCTTAATTGTCTCATATTTCATCTCAAGCTCTCAAGCTAAATTATTCAGAAAAATAAGATTTTCTTATCAAAGTGATAAAATGTTGTGTTGCAAAAAAGAGGACAGTGGTACAAGAGGAATACCAAATCATAGTTTTAAGTGTGAAAATTTTGCAAAAGTAGCAGAAATTTAAAAACAGTGGACTTGTGACAAGGCCCTTGAAATCTTGAAAGCGTTTGCTTAGTGACGAGTGATCTTTTTCTAGCAAAAAAATCACTCGTCACTAAGCAAAAGCTTTCAAGATTTCAAGGGCCTTGTCACAAGTCCACTGTTTTAAAATTTCTGCTACTTTTGTAAAATTTTGTAGCTTTTGCCAGCTACGAAAAGAGTGACTGTTTATCTCAAGATGCAGCCTGTAGAAGTGACATGAATGGTTGTTGCCCACAATGGAACTACCTACTGTAGCCAAAGCACAATAAATAATATGTATTTTTTACGATATGTATTTTTCCCAGTTGAAATCCTTCAATGGACATGTATTTCACCCAATCCTAACACTCTTGAGCACCTGTGGAGGATTCTGTAGAGACGAGTTGACCAAAGCATTCAAGGAGGTCGTCCTCCAGGAGTTAAACAGGACAGATGTGACAATTTGTCATGAACTTGTACGCTCAGTGCCAAGAAGTGTCAGAGCAGTACTTAAAATTATGGAGGACATACTAAATACTAGAATACTATACATTTGTTGAATTAAATCTAAGGTGTACTCATTTCTGCAGTCCTTAATTAAAAAATTGGCTAATTTATTATTCTACAGATTTGATTGACATATATTTCTCTGTTTTTATTAAATATATGTTTAATAGATTTCAATTTTGCCATCTTTCCATGAATTGTATTAGTGGTCGTTAAGAAAATACATATTTTGTATTTATTGAGAGGGGGTGTACTCATTTATGCTGTGCACTATTCTGTACATATATATAAAAATAATGAAGGCGTGACACCAGTACACCAGTTGAATCTGTTGAATCAATAAGTGGCTGATGTCTACACTGTGAATGTGATGTGTTCAGATGTCAGGTGTGATGGGAGAGGACAGTCTGGTCCCCAGAGCGCGCAGCAGGCTGCCGGTGGTGTGTACTGGTGGACTGGGGCTTCTTACTCTGCTGTTTGCTTGGCTGCTGGACTCTGACAAGTTCATTGAGAGAACTGGAATGATCGCTTTTTGCATCACAGTAGAAAGGTTTATTCACAGTATGTGCTTGTTTGCAGAGGAGGGGCTCTTCCACTCAAAGCAAAGGTTAGAAAAGAAATTGTATACTTCGTATGTCCTTGCATTATGCAAATTAGTTGCAGAATGTAATCATTTTATTTAATTTTTTTACTTTAGTGTGAAGAACATTTAGAAAATCTAAAGAACCTTTTTCCACTATTTTGTGGAATGGAAAACTATGGATATTAAAGGTTCTTCATGAAACCATAGATGCCAATAAAGAGTGTTGGATGAAAGTATTAAAAAAATTTATTACTTCATTGTATAATATGCTCTTTTCCAGGTATCGTGGCAGAATAAATGAGATCTTTCAGACTTGCTTTAGAGGGCATGTCATTTTAGGAATGTGTGCAATATTCCTGATGCTAAAGTTGCAGTGGAGTTTCTCTGAAGAGCAGTGGAGTACCATGGCCCTCATGTGCGCAGTTTACCTGCTACTCAAATGCTTGGGGGTTCTGGTAAGATTAATCACATGGCAGGAGAACAAAATGTCTAAATCAAAAGATTATGTGAGCAATATTCAGTACTTACTTGTTCAACTGGTTCAGTTACATGCTAAAGGAACAGTCTACAATGTTGCACAACAACTTCCAAGTGGTCTACACGGCTGAGTCTATACTGAGTGTGCAATTAGAGGATCTTCAAAAATATCAGATAGTCACACTCAAATAGTTTGGAAGGTAAAAGACATGCTACATAGGAAACATAAAACACAACCAGCACTCATTTAACACAGGGTGGTCACTGACAAAAAAAATCGTAGTTCAAATTCAAAGTTAAAATAAGTTCACTGTATGCATTATATCACGATCAACTTAAATGTGCTGTATAATTTCAGCTACTTCACTTCCGTACAGAGACTGGTGTGATTCATCAGGACACCTGTTTTTTTTTTATATTGATTCTGATATTAAATAGCTCAGGGATGTTCAAAATACCCCTGTGGATTTCTACTTGCAGTCTTTCTCTTCAGCTCAGGTTTCCAACTAAAACCACATCTCATTTTTAAGATTTATAAATTGGTCTTAATATTCAATATTACACGTCATCCTCCACAACCGCTTGGTTCATTACTTGTTCTTATCTTCAGAATGACTGTGGAAGCTAAAATTTGCGTTCCAGCCACACATTTATCTCCACAAACATCTCACTCAATTTCAGTTATAATTTCTTACAAACAACTATGTGTTTGTACTGCAACATAGCTGTGGACGATCAAAAATAAAAGTAAAACAACTGACAAAACAATACAAATAAATGAAACAAGTAAAATAAAAAGTATTTGTATATTTGTATATGTTTGCAGGGCCCTTGTCCAGTTGAGATCTCAGAAATCTGTGAAATGAAGAAGATGAATGTGGCACATGGTTTGGCCTGGTCTTTCTATATCGGCTACCTCAAATTTGTCCTTCCAGGTACATTCCTTAGCCCTCTACATTGTGAGACGATACTTGAACTGCTCTTAGTGAGAAGAGTTTGCCCTGTGCCCATAAAAGGAGGCGTTGAACCAACCCTGTGAAAGAAGCGTGACTAAAAATCAAAACCGAAAGTAAAACGCGCACATGCATTCAAAAGCAATTTTAACACCCCGCGTTTTGAGAGCGACTCCCTGATGCGAGCAAATTAGGCTACATAACGTATCTACATTAGGCAAATTAGGCTACATAAGATATCTAGGCTGTTATTAGTATGTAGGCTATAATAGGTTGTGTAGTTGATACTTCTACCACTCAACGCAAAAGTTCCATTCAAACCTGAAGAGGAGGACACTAATGTAGTCTTCCAAGAAAACCTTCCAGAACTGGAGCGTGACACAGCAGGGGTGCGGAAACGCAGCTACAAGAACAGTGTCTACAAGATCATCCAGAATAATGAGGTGGGCTAATGCTGGTACTGTATTACTGGTAATTGAAGTCCTTTGATACTGGAAATGATCAAGAACTTTAAAAAAAAAAAAAACAATTCCAAAGCACGAGTCTATCCTTTGATTCAGAGATAGATGTGTTGTCTACTAATTCACATGCTTCTAGTCTGAATTTGTCTGGTGTTGAGAAAGTACATACTTTTAATATGTGTAAAGGTAATATGCTAGTATTAATGCAGAAGTTTGCACACTTTGAATCAACAGAACCAATTGCTTCGCAAAATGAAACGCCACATGCTGGTGATTCCTGCTGGTCAGAATGGTGTAAATGCATTGAAAACATGCATAAAATCACCTTTTACAAACCAATTGCAAATGTTTAATTGAAAGTGTTATCTATTAAATCCAAAAACATCTAATGCCATTAAAACTGTCTACACAATTAGTGTTATTTTATTCAACTGTAGAGCTTGTTTTGTTTGTTTTATGGAAAGCTTGATTATTCAGGTTAATAGACTATGAACTACAACTCTTTTTTATTATACAAATGTGTCTTTAAAAATGTCTTATCAAACAGATCTGAGATCAGGTATAGACACTGATTCATGGGCTCACAGAATCACACCCTAGCAGCAAACCACTGAAATTTTCAAACGTATCGATACAGTTTTGGTGTAACAAAGCCTCGTTTACTGAAATCACGGCAGTTTGATACTCGCTCTGAATCAACAAATGATCCACAAAGGTTTCGAAGCTTCACAAAGCGCCAATCACTAGCACACTTTTTCTTCAAAACCATCTAAATGTTTATGCCTAAAAGCTTGTAATTACATTAAGACAAATATAAATTGTTCCCAGATAACATAAATTGCCTTAAAATAAATGAATTGCATTAAAATATATTATTACTTAACGTTTATGTTTACAAATTGAAAGACAACTGTGGCAGCTTTGATCTTGTATTCTTCACCAACTGAAAATGTCCAAAGCAAGAGTATTTGTTATACTAGTGAGTTTCAGTGTTATTTTAGCATCATTATAATATTTTGAATTAGATATGTTTTCACTTGAATTGTAGTTAAAGTTATACTAATTTTGTTGTTTTCTTTCTTTTTTCTGAAACAAATATTTCTAGTTTTTGTTCATTGTTATTTATTATTCAAGTTAATGAAAAGTTGCCTTGGCAACTAGCTAAATTATATATATATATACACACACAAACCCGATTCCAAAAAAGTTGGGACACTGTACAAATTGTGAATAAAAACAGAATGCAATGATGTGGAAGTTTCACATTTCAATATTTTATTCAGAATGCAACATAGATGACATATCAAATGTTTAAACTGAGAAAAATTCTAAAAACACATAAGACTTTTACATAAAGATGTTCTGAAAAGACTTCCTGTTGCTCTAACACGATTTTACAAGAAATAAAATTTATTTTTGCCTATAAAAAAGGTAACCTTAAAATGAATGTCTTCATATTTATATATTCATGTGTAGGTTTTTTCCTTACCGAAGAACTACTAATAAATGTAGTAGTGTCAGGCTACTAATAACTTCTTAATAAATGCTGTTGAAAAAATTCCTTGCTTCTTCCAGTGAAACAGCTCTCCTCTGACTGACTGTGTTACTTTCCATGTCCTGCGGCAGAACAGTTACAATGAATGAGAGAAACTAGTTTAAACAAGTCGTGATGATGGAGGTGATTCATAACACTGGAAATAATTGAAGATGAATCACTACACTACTTGTCCATGACTAACATGTTTTAATCTAACATTTATCCACAGAACAAATATCGTATCCAGTTGATGTAGCTAATTTGAAATGATAATTTATAAAGTGCTTATTCTGAAGCTGTGCAATTTAACTGAGCATTTTTTTTTATGAAGTAATAAAATAGTCCATCAGGTTTCTGCAGCTGGGCTGATGCAATTTGGCTGATGGATTGATAAATTGATTTATCGGACACTGATAAATGAAAACTAGCAGGTGTTAAGTTTATGAATGGTTCTTTTTACAGTGAATAATTATGTTTGAAAATCTATGTACAATTGCATGAACATTATATATATATTATTATATTATATTACAAATATTTCTAATCATCTAATCACCTTTTTTCATGGTTTTGGTTAACTGTAATAACCCTGGTGAGTACAGAAACATACTTATACAATCAACCAGAAATACTATACCATCCAGGCACCACTGGCATACTGGTGTTCAAGTATGCATTGAAATAGTGCATTGAAATAGCAGGGATAGATAGATAATTTGCAAACTGGGATGCAGCAACACAAATATTTAGCTGTCAAAACAGCATCTCCTTGTGGCTAAAAAAACTGTAGTGGCACCGAAAATAAATCCACGGTCTTACCTTCTCTTTGTGTTCCTGTTCCTAGGCATTTAGCTGTGTTCTGGAATATGCCACACCACTGCTGACACTGTATCAGATGTCCCATGAGAGCAGTGCAGGGTTTGGAGAGAGAGAACGAAAACAGCAGGTCCTGTTGTTCTACAGAACCCTCAGCCAAATTCTGGAAAATTCTCTAGAGTGCCGGAACCGTTACCGGCTCGTCCTGCTCAATGGTCAGAATTTCATTCAAATTAATGAAAGGCTTTTAAGTCTTGTTCCTGAAATGATCAAAATGCAGTCTTTTAGAGATTGAGATAGACTTTAAAATCATATCTGGATATAATTCCTACAGTGGTTCCTCTCAGTGTCCATAATGCTGATTTCATACATCTGTTTTTCAGATGAGCACACAGGTGACCCTCATTACCTCTCCAGAGAGATCATCCAGCACCTGAAACAGCAGGATGGAGAGATTCACATGGATCACATCCAAGAGCCACCGAATGAAGTCCAGCCTGTTCCAGAAGAGGGTCCGATTGGGAATATTAATGGTGCACTGCGTGCCAATTTCCCAGAAGACCCAGTGAGCAGCAACCCAACCCTCATGTTCAGCCAACCACAATCTTTAAGATCTGAACCAGTGGAGACCACTGATCATTTTAACCAACCTAATGCAAGGAGATGGGATTGAGTTCATGAGTTCTTAGAATTATTTAATAGAATTTGATATAATAATAAGAATCCATTAAATCAGCTGCTCATAACCACCCTTATTTTCTCTCTGTGTTGTATTTTATTTTATTTCAGTTTATGCTTATTTCAAGCAATTATAATGTTTTTGGTTTTAATTTTAGTTAAGGACAATAACCCTGCCTGAACACCTTACAATGACCTCAAAATTAATTTGGACACCTGTGCCACAAATAAATGTGCACATGTATTAAATGTAGCATCATTTATTTACACATTTTGATATTATATAGGGTTTTTTATGCAATCATCAGAGACACATATCTTTGTTGAAAGATACTACTAACACCTAAAAACACATAAGACTTTTACATAAAGATGTTCTGAAAAGACTTCCTGTTGCTCTAACACGATTTTACAAGAAATAACATTTATTTGTGCCTATAAAAAAGGTAACCTTAAAAGGAATGTCTTCATATTTATATATTCATGTGTAGGTTTTTTCCTTACCGAAGAACTACTAATAAATGTAGTAGTGTCAGGCTACTAATAACTTCTTAATAAATGTTGTTGAAAAAATTCCTTGCTTCTTCCAGTGAAACAGCTCTCCTCTGACTGACTGTGTTACTTTCCATGTCCTGCGGCAGAACAGTTACAATGAATGAGAGAAACTAGTTTAAACAAGTCGTGATGATGGAGGTGATTCATAACACTGGAAATAATTGAAGATGAATCACTTCACTACTTGTCCATGACTAACATGTTTTAATCTAACATTTATCCACAGAACAAATATCGTATCCAGTTGATGTAGCTAATTTGAAATGATAATTTATAAAGTGCTTATTCTGAAGCTGTGCAATTTAGCTGAGCATTATTTTTTTATGAAGTAATAAACTAGTCCATCAGGTTTCTGCAGCTGGGCTGATGCAATTTGGCTGATGGATTGATAAATTGATTTATCGGACACTGATAAATGAAAACTAGCAGGTGTTAAGTTTATGAATGGTTCTTTTTACAGTGAATAATTATGTTTGAAAATCTATGTACAATTGCATGAACATTATATATATATTATTATATTATATTACAAATATTTCTAATCATCTAATCACCTTGTTTAGTTGTTCGGTATAATTTTTTTTTTTTACAATTTCTTTGTCCACAGCTTTTAATCACCTTATCCTGTTATAACATTCATTCATTCATTTGTATTTATTTGACATGTAGTTTCTCAATTAATATCGGGTCATAAATATTCCTAAACTACTTTCATCTGTAGCAGACAATTCTGGGAATATTATAGCAACGTTAGAAACGCTTTGGACGATAAAAACAAACCAAAAAAAAAACACTTAGTTACACACACTGTAACCATGTAACTGAAACCAAATAAAACATTATTATGCTAATAATTTAGCAGTTAGAAAATAAATTACATTTTTTAAATTATAAAATATAAAATCATGATATATAGTATTGTATTCTTTTATTAAATAAATGAAATAAATCTAACAGTAAAAAATGCTTTAGATAAGACTTCTGAAAGATGTAGATTGAGGGTTTTCCTGTGAATCAAATCATCCATCTAAGCGGCTGATTGAAAGAACATGTCCATCAGGTTTTGTTTTGACATTAATGGATGAACTATCACGAGTTTCACTATCATCCGTTTGTGATCAAAATCAACAAAGACTAGAGTCGTGAGGAGCTGAGAACTGGACAGGAGGAATAAACTAAACATATTTCAAAGCATACTGCTTGTCTAAGGTTATATGAATGTATTTTCTTAACAGCTGATTCAGTGAAGACACACAAGCATATTCTGCATGTCACTCCATGGTCAAAGGTTTCCAAATAGTTTACTCTTCCTTCCTTGTTCACCCACTCCGTAAACGAGATCTGTGGTTAATCTGTAACTTCTGGAAGGTGGTTCTACAGAAGTCTCTTCTAGTTCCTCATTGTAATATCGAAAGATGGTTCTCCATTTCTGCATACTTGAGTGAGGCAATGTGACGTCACAGCGCCAGAACAAAGATGAGATCACGAGGAAAAGTCCCTCATCGTGACTCAGAGACAGACAGAAGGCAAACAGGCACTTGCTGATGATGGCAGTATAAGACTGTAAAAGCACTTTCTAGACCAAACCTGCAGAAGATCAGACTTAAGTCACAGATCTCTTTTCTTTGGCTTTATTATTTACTTCATTAGAGTACAGTAAACTAGTGTAAACGTGTTTCCTGGGTCATCCACATTTCATAGAGAAGGCTGCTGAACTGGATTTTACTGATCGCGTGTTTGTCTTTCTGGTCATGTGAGTCTCACCTGTGAATAATCACACCTCATCTCACACTGTCTGAATCACTTTCTAGAAATCACATTTTTAGTACAGCACATACTTGCCCATGAGCACGTATGCGCATGTGTGAGGTCAATTTGTATCAGCTGTGAAAATAAACATATTTTAGTCTCCTTTACACTAAATTTCTTTGTCTAATTGATCAATTATTAGGATAATAATTTTGTTTTGTTTCATGTTTCAGTGTTTGTATAAACAAATGTTGCTATAATATTCCCATAATGGTTTGCTATAGATGAAAACAGTTTATATAAATATTTATGACGTCACATTATTGTTTCAGAAACTACATGTAAAACAAATAAATAATAAATAAATAAGCAAGGAAGCATGGCAGGATTAGTGAATTAGGGAAGAAAGGTCAAAGTTGATTACAAATTGTGGATAAAGAAAGAGAAAAAATAAAATAATAAAAAATTACACAAAACTGGGGGGAAATGATACCCCCATAATTGTCTGATACAGATGGAAGTAGATTAGTAATGTTTGTGATCTCATATTATTTGAGAAACTACATGTAAACAAACAAATCAATAATTGAATGAATGAATATTGCAGGACTACTTAAATGAATTAAAAAAAAGCTAAAAGTTGATTAAAAATGGGAAAAAATAGTAGTAAATAAAATACAATAAACAAACAATAACATAAAATAAATCATAATAATGCTATAATATTCCCATAATTGTCTGCTACCAGTTAAAGCAGTTGTTTATGACCTCATATAAATGTCATTTAAATAATAATATAATAAATAGGCCTATTGTAGGATGATTTTAGTGCATTTTTATAAAAAAAGTTAAATGATTAAAATAGTTGAAAGAGAAAAACATACAATACTAGAACAATACTGCACGACTATATTTAAGTGAATAAAAACAAACAAACAAAGCTTAAAGGTGATTTGAAAATGTGGAAAAAGAAATAGTGACCAGTCAGATAGTAAAATATTAAATTTTCATAATAGAAATATATAACATTTAGCTCTAATCCAAAAAGTTAATGTTCATGTTATTTGTCAACTAGGCCTGCTGTTGATTTAAAATAAGGTCTATATAGAATAGAATAGAGTAATAGAATAGAAACGCAAGAAGCTGGTTCGGTTGCATGTACTAGTGCAGTCTGGTCTGATTTAAGCTCTCTCGGCTTTGCGTCATGTCGCCCATCCCACAAACTTCAGCTGATGCAACATCACAGACAGCCCACTCAACTCAGTATAAAACCGGCTGCCGCGAGAGGAGCAACACATCTCCGCCTCTCGCATTCATGGACGGAACAAAGAAACAGTCAGTGGAAGAGTTTGGCGAGCTCTCGGGGAAAGACTCGGAGGAAATCACGTTAAAATGGTCTATACACAAGCTCTCGTGTTCGGGAACGGGATGACCGTCAGGAGCGAACAGGAAAAGCTAGCGGAGGACCTGAGCTTTCTACAGCACTTCAGATCCGACAGAGACAAACTCAAACACTGCGGCAGACTCATGAAAGCACAGAGCTCATCAAGTAAGTATCTTATTCCTGTCTGTCCAAACCAGCAATTGTAGGGGAAACCGGGGCAAGTTGTCACAGGCGCTCTGTCTCACTAACTATAAAGTCAAAAGTTTCGGTTTTGCGTGTTGATTTTTAAATAACCTAGTTCACAAATGTTAATTTGGAATATAAAAAAAACAGGATGTCATTAAAACAAAGGTCAACTAAAAAGTCCAATGAATGCTGATGCCAGGCTGTCACGTGTTTTGTTCCTATTTTATTAATTAAATTTTTTTATATATTTTGAAAATGACAGAATATTCCCATTCTGACAACTAACCCCGTATAGCGTGACAACAAAATGAAACAAAGGTCAACTAAAAAGTCCAATGAATGCTGATGCCAGGCTGTCACGTGTTTTGTTCCTATTTTATTAATTTATTTTTTATATATTTTGAAAATGACAGAATATTCCCATTCTGACAACTAACCCCGTATAGCGTGACAACAAAATTTATTAAACCTTTCTTTTAATGTTCAATAGCTTTTACATTAGACGTGATTAGATGGCACTCATATGAGCAGGGATCATGTACATTGTTTCAGTTTTCCAAAATTGCAGCATTCATTCTGGCCATGGTCCATGACAGCTTAGATCAGCTGATGGCACTGTATTACAGGCTGACGGTCTTAGTTTCTTGATCCTAATCTAATGAGCCATCGCTCACTCTCTCAAACTGCTGAGGCGTAAAGTTCCTGTCTGATCAGCTGAGCCTGACACAATCTATCTATTTACTCATTCACAGGTCTGGGATCCGAGTGCAGTTTGGAAGAGGAAGGAGAAGATGATGTGTGTCTTCAACTCGGCCTATCCAAACGCATTGAGAAGTGCCTCTATGAGGCCAAAGGAGCCAGTCTGAGCTGTCAGGAGCTGCGTCTGCCCCGGCGCATGACCACACGTGTGGCCGGAGACATTCTGCACTCATCCACGGATGAGCCGTGTGGGATACGAGGTGCACTGATCCACATGTTCATGGAAAGCAAAGGCACACTTCTGAAGCTGGGCACCATCATTCCCGATCAGAGTCTCACACCGACCTTCGAGGTCTCGGTGGTCCTGCAGCCTGATCTGGGCGGATGGCCTCCGCTGAAGATCCTGTTCGGAGGCGGGAAGGTCTTGAGCCTCAGACGGGAATATCGGCTGATCAAACAGAAACTCTACTCGTCCGCCACTCCTACTGTACTTGACTTTTATTAAAAGTGTGGTATTAAGAGTAAAAAGGAGGAGAAAATAATGCCTGAGGACGTCTCAGAGGAAGAGGACAAGTTTAGGAAAAGTTCACTTTGCACATCATTTCTGTTACATAAGTGTATTTCAGAGTTTACTGAAAGGTGTTTAAAAATGTAGATAATAACGTTCAGTTCAATGTCAGAAGTTGATATTGTGCAACTGACATTTCTAACACATTATGAACAGCTATGTTGTTATATAAGGCGATAGTAATCTTTGTTTTGAACAATGGCTTGTAAGGTTTCATTCTCAGCTCTAGAAAATGCTAGCTCTAGCTCTAATTTCTAACCATCCAGTGGTCAGGACGGTGGTACATTCAGCTTTTTTAAAAGGCCAGTGATGACAGCTAAATTTGTGACATCAAGTCAAAAACTTTTAAACAACTCCTCTAAACTCAAACAAACACAAGGTCAGTTTGTCCTGTCCCGTGAGTCTAGTTTCAGAGCACACTTGACCAGTTTTTCAGGACTGAAGGATTTCTGTGAAAGTCCTTCTGTAATTAGACTGTTGAATTGCTGTCAAACCACTGAGGCATTGAGTAACTAAACTTAGCCAGAACGTCTTAAAGAAACGGAAATAAAGCCTATTTGCACTTCCATAACAGCTGCAGTGAGACATCTCAGTTCACTTTTTCATCTTCATATCAGCCTCAATGGCACTGCGACGCCCTCTGGTGCCTCCATCCTGGAAGAGCAGAGAAGCAGGAGGCTGTGAGAAAATGCAAACAGCCTGTCATCCACTGCCCTAACACACCAGACCATCAGTGTGAGAAACTAACTAGCTTTGACCTGAGAACAGGAAGTGTGGGTGTGTTACCACTACAACAAGCCATTCATCTTAAAGAGACGGTGACATCAGAACTGTGCAATACATAGTTAAGAAATTGAAGAGTACAAGCTAGAAAAAAAGAAGAAAAAAAACTGAAAGAGCATTAAAAAAATGTGGTGTTCAGGAGTAAGTGAGTTAATAGTTAAAGCTGCTCATGGAAGAGTTGTGTTAGATGATTCTTGGAGATAAATAAAAACCATTTAAAAGGTAAGTTCAAGCGAAAATAAAAAAGTAAAATGAAAAAATATATATTTATACTACCATTCAAAAGTGTTTAAAAAAAAACTATGCTCACCAAGACTGCATTTAATTGATAAAAAATACAGTAAAAACAGTTATACTGAGAAGGATTCCATTTCAAATAACGGTTTTGTATTTGAATATATTGTAAAATGTATTTATTCATGCAAAGTTGAATTTTCAGCATCATTACTCCAGTCTTCAGTGTCACATGATCCTTCAGAAATCATGCTAATATGCTGAAAAATATTGTTGTGGAAACTGTGATGCATTTAATTCAGGATTCTTTGATTAATAGAAAGTTCAAAAGAAAAACATTTATTTGAAAACAATCTTTTGTAACATTAAAATATAAAAATAGTGTCACTTTTGAGCAATTTAATGCATCCTTGCTGAATAAAAGTATTCTTCTGGGGAAAGAAAAAAAAACGTACTCGAAAATACATTAGGGTTAATAAATTGTCTCAATTTTAATTTCTTAATGGATTATTCTGCTAAACATATCATGATACGCACAACCTTTTAGCATACAAACCTGGATATGTTCATAACAACATGGACCAAATTCAATCCTGGTGCAAGCGATCAGCTCTAACCAAACAGAGAACTGTGTCACAGAATACATGTGTGTGTTTGTGTTCGGTTAGAGGGGATGGGAAATAACTTGTGATCTTCAACCTGGATACTTACAAAGAGAGAGAGAAGGAAAGCAGGAGAGGCCATGGATAGGCTGTCCTGTAGAAGGACAAACAGCACAGTGAGAAAAAGAGAGTTCACTATTTAAAACCTATTCTAGAAATAGCCAGAGACAGACATGTACAACAAAGCAGGTGTTATGGGAGCAAACGGCAGGTATACTAATCTAAAACCCTGAGCATGAGATGGAAAACATCAGAAACATGTGCAGAGACTAGAATGACCAGACGTTTTATGAGCCATATCGCTTCGTATATCATCCTGATGGACTTACATTCACTTGTCCCATTAATTAGTCTTAACTTTAGTTTGGTTGCTATAAATAAACATTTTATACAGACAATGCAGTGATTTGATGTAGCCTTTAAAGGGTTAGTTCACCCAAAAATTAAAATTCTGTCATTAATTACTCACCCTCGTGTTTCAAACCCGTAAGACCTTCGTTCATCTTCGGAACACAAATTAAGATATTTTTGATGGAATCTGAGAGCTGTCTGACCCTGCATAGACAGCAATACAACTGACATGTTCCTAAGTCCAGAAACGTAGCAAGGAGATCTGTAAAATAATCCATGTTACATCAGGGGTTCAACCGTCATTTTACGAAGCTACGAGAATACTTTTTGTGTGCAAAAGAAAAAAAAACAACGACTTTATTCAGCAATTCGTCTCCTCCACATCACCCTGTAGCACCATTTTGGAGCGTATCAGCTGGACGTAAACAACGTATGCTGTTCTGTGTCAGCTGCATCACACGGATACGCTGTTTTCGTTCAGATCAAATCACAACAACGTAGGAAACAGATCCGGCGTGACGCAGCTGACAAAACAGCATACGTTATTTACATCCAGCTGATATTCTCCAAAATGGCACCAGGGTGATGCGGAGGAGACTAATTGATGAATAACGTCGTGTTTTTTTTTTTTGCGCACAAAAAATACTCGTAGCTTCGCAAAATGACGATTGAACCCCTGATGTAACATGGATTATTTTACAGATCTCCTTGCTACGTTTCTGGAACAGATCCGGCGTGACGCAGCTGACAAAACAGCATACGTTATTTACATCCAGCTGATATTCTCCAAAATGGCACCAGGGTGATGCGGAGGAGACTAATTGATGAATAAAGTCTTGTTTTTTTTTTTTGCGCACAAAAAATACTCGTAGCTTCGCAAAATGACAGTTGAACCCCTGATGTAACATGGATTATTTTACAGATCTCCTTGCTACGTTTCTGGACTTGGGAACATTTCAGTTGCGTTGCTGTCTATGCAGGGTCAGACAGCTCTCAGATTCCATCAAAAATATCTTAATTTGTGTTCCGAAGATGACCGAAGGTCTTACGGGTTTGAAACGACATGAGGGTGAGTAATTAACGACAGAATTTTTGGGTGAACTATCCCTTTAATGACAAGAGTGGATGGGATATCTGTTGTGTTCCCTTTAAAATATGAAGATATAAGATGAAAACATCTGTCGTGCATGTGCAAAATGATTGACAAAAGCTTTTAAGCAGAAACAGATGCTCTTATTTTATTGTTCTGACAATAAAATCTGAAAAAAAAGTGATTTAATATACTTTTAATAACAAACCTACTCATGATATTAATTATTCATTTTCATGTACACATTTAGCAGACTCACTCTTTTTAATCTGGCTAACAATTTACATTACCAGTCATCTTAAAAACATCTTACGATGACTTCAGGTCAACAAAACGTTTGCTTTCCATTGGCTTTTGTTTCCAGATGGTTGTGAATTAAAACAGAAACATGAACTTTCACAGCGGAATGGATTTGAACTCAGGTCTCCCGCATATAAAACATGTTGGAGGATGGAGCAGTTTTCTATCATGGTCATCTGGTCACCCTAGAAAGCTTCTCTGCATGTAGACACACGGCTGAGAAAGAAAAGGAGGATGGAATCAAGATGGAAAAAGGAGAATCCTAAGAATGTAGATCCTAAAGGGAGGATTTGAGGGGTTGATGAGTAACAGAGAGATGTGTATATATGTGTTAGCCGGATGAAGATTAAGGTGTTCATGTATGTGTGAGTGTGTTGTAACCGTTTCCATGACAACCGCAGCACTCCAACATAAACTCAAATAGATGGTGATGAAATGAGTGTCCAGTCATTTGAATGATCTCAGTCACACAGCAAAGAGCTCAGTGTGAATGCATCACTGAGACTGAAACCATGCAAACTAAATAATAAATAAATAAAAAACTTGCTTAACTTTGGTCTGGTGTGTGTTAAAAAATAAAAATGGCACACAGATTCAACAAAAGAAGACATCAAGAGGCTATTTAACCTAACACTTACACCACATACAGAAATATATTGTTTACAATAATCACATTTCTATCCTGTCTATAATAAGGTGATATACACTACTGTTCAAATGTTTGGGGCCAGTAAGATTTTTATACTTTTATTTAGCAGAAGTAATGACATTTATAATGCCGCAACAGATTTCTATTTAAAATTAATTCTGTTTTAACTTTGTTCATCAAATAATCCTGAAAAAAAAAAAATCCTGAAACATCACCATTTCCAGAAAAAATATTAAGCAAATGTTTTCAACATTGATAATAATAAGAAGTGTTTCTTGAGCACCAAATCAGCATATTAGAATGATTTCTGAAGGATCATGTGACACTGAAGACTGGAGTAATGGTGCTGAAAATTAAGCTTTGCATCACAGGAATAAAATACATTTTACAATATATTAAAATGGAAAACAGCTATTTCAAATTATAATACTATTTCACGATTTTAAAATATTTTTCTAGCATTTTTGATCAAATAAATGCAGCCTTTTATACTTTTATTTAGCAGAAGTAATGACATTTATAATGCCGCAACAGATTTCTATTTAAAATTAATTCTGTTTTAACTTTGTTCATCAAATAATCCTGAAAAAAAAAAATCCTGAAACATCACCATTTCCAGAAAAAATATTAAGCAAATGTTTTCAACATTGATAATAATAAGAAGTGTTTCTTGAGCAGCAAATCAGCATATTAGAATGATTTCTGAAGGATCATGTGACACTGAAGACTGGAGTAATGGTGCTGAAAATTAAGCTTTGCATCACAGGAATAAAATACATTTTACAATATATTAAAATGGAAAACAGCTATTTCAAATTATAATACTATTTCACGATTTTAAAATATTTTTCTAGCATTTTTGATCAAATAAATGCAGCCTTGGTGAGCATAAGAAATGTGTTTCAAAAACATTTAAAAAAAAAAACCAACTTACTGACCCTAAACTTTTGAACGGTATTTTGCATCTACACTCTTAAAAATAAAGGTGCTTCAAAAGATTCTTCAAGCGATGCCATAGAAGAACCATTTTTGGTTCCACAAAGAACCATTCAGTCAAAGGTTCTTTAAAGAACTATCTCTTTCTTACCTTTTTATAATCTGAAGAACCTTATTTCGCCACAAAGAACCTTTTGTGAAACAGAAAGGTTCTTCAGATGTTAAAGGTTCTTTATGGAACATTTAGACAAAAAGGTTCTTCTATGGCATCGTGAAGCACCTTTATTTTTAAGAGTGTATCTATCTATCTATCTATACACACACACACACACACTTAGAAAGCAGACAGACAGATAGATGGATAAACAGATATTCCGCCACATTTCTGAAAATGTTACATTATTCTGCGTATAACCACCCTTGTGATACAATCATTTACAGAACAACTAAGCCACAAATATGGTGCCATGTGGAAACCTGGAAGAGAAACTCGAGTGTTAGGCTCACTGTGTTTGTGCATGGGTTAGTACAGAAGTCACCTCACCTGCAGTGCCCTTGATTCTCACCTGCGAGTGCATGTTTGTGTGTGTACAGCACTGACCTTCTCATAAGTGTCTTGTTTGGAGTTGTTCCTTTTCCATCTGGCTGGTGGTTCTGGCTCTAAATGAGGGTCTTTGTGTGCAGGACTCAGGGTCTACATACGAGACTGTGTGTTAGTGCAAGTAACGCTAACCTTACTGTCAGGGACTTCAGCAGTTCACTCGTGTGTGTGTGTGTGTAAGGGACATAAAGTCTTTTATTTGGGTCCTATCAAGAAGGGGTTTCATGTGGAGCATGTGGAAACCAAATCGCTTCTGGATCAATCTTACGATAACATGACCAGCCCCATTTCTGCTCAAAACAAAAAAAGGTACAGTGCATTCTGAAAGAATCACTAACTTGCAATTCTTGTGTGTTGCAGCTTTAAAAAGGTTTTTTTTTCACATCCATCCACACTCCATAGTCCATAAAGATGCCTTTTTGTCTGCAAATTTTCATTTTCAGGTGAACTATTCCCTTAATAATTTATTAGTAAATAAACATTAAGATCAATAAATGCTAACTATTGTTATTTTCCCCAAATTCTCAAATTTTTTCTGAAATGCTTTGTTTTCATTTTTCATTAAATTAAGTATTAGTAATTAAAAAGCATGTCTATTCTCTTCTCAAATCATGAAACTTATACTATGTAACAACAATCTATTAAAAGTTTAACCAAAATGAAATTTTTAGGGCCCTATAAAATGTTTTATTTTTCACAAATTCCAAGGTTTCGGTTTAAATTTGTCCAGATTTCATTTTAATCATTTAAATACATGTTAATAAACAAAAAGCATGCCAAATTTATTTAATTCATGAAACTTTAACAATTTAATTGCTTTTTGAAATGCATTTTATTTCAGATGCATGCGATATTTCAGTTTTTTTTTTCGTTTTAATAAATGTGCAAAAACATTACAAGTCTGTTTTTAACTTTGTCATTATTGGGTATGGATTGTAGATTGCTGTGAAATTATGTGCATTTTAGCATAAGGCTACCACATAATAATATGTGAAAAAAGGAAGGGGTCTGAATACTTTCTAAGTGCACTGTATTTTATATTTGCCATAAAGAAAAACAGAACCATTTTCATGACAATTAAACATCTGGTTCTTATTTTGTGCTTCTCATTTTGGGGTGAAATATGAAATATGAAGTTTTTGACAAGTTTTGTGAGATTCACCATACAAGGTTTGCATTTCTGAGTTTGTACAGAAAGTATTTGGACAGTGAAACTTTTTCCTGCATTTCAGCATTTTTGGATTTTAAATAAAACTTAGCTCAGGGACTGAGTGCTGAAACGACACTTTGAGTGCAGCCATCCCATTAAGAGCTAGAAAATCAATTTGTGCAGATTACTTGTGAGTATTACAACGTCATGTGCAGCTTGTGGTCGCAAATCCATTTTGTGTTTATTGACAGCCATTAAGTCTGCAGGCTAAAGACATTGCGAGTTATATTTCCTGATGATGCATCAGTTTGTGCTTTCCCATTCAATCTCAGATGCACTGAAATCAGGTCAGTTTGCAGGTACTGGCTGTTTGGTGCCATTGCCAGCCGATAGTTTGAGGCAAATGGTTTTAAAACTATGTTTTCAGGACACTTTTGAATTAATGCTGCTTCAACAGAGACAGAATTAAGAGCCAATCCCACAGCGTTTTCCTCACAGATAAAGCTCCATGCTGTGGCGCACAGGAAGATGTTTTTCTACTTTCCTTTCTATGACTCCGAGCTCGCTCTTCCTAAACCGTTTCACTGTCCACAACACTTCACTTCAGATGTCTACAGACTCTTTGATGTACTTTGATGTCCCGTCCTTGAGACATTTGAAGCTTCTAGCCTGCTCTCTGAAAAACATCTCAGCCTATATCCTGGAAAAGGATCAAGTATCTTGATTTGTTCTAGAGATGCTATTTTTCTTAATGACTGCACATGCTGCTCACTCAACAATCCAGTGTTGTTATTGCCAACTAATAATTTTTAAAATAATTTTAGAGAATTTAAATAAAGATGTAATAAAATATAAATATTAGATTAAAAAATATACATTTAAATCTATAAAAAAAAAAAAAACTACTAAAAATGGCTAAAACTAAAATGAAAAATATATATGAAAAATAATAAAATATTTTTTAATATGAAATATAATAAAAACTATAGCAGTATATAATGTTAAAATAACTGTCTTAAATATATTTTAATGTGTTCCTGCTTCTTTAAGCTCTCTTTTGTCTCACTGAAGGATCTGCTCTAATACATCAATATAAGTTTGTTTATTAAATGTCACTGGCCAAATAATTAGCAGTGAAAGCGTTGTGATTATGTCTCCTTATAGTGCTCACTGTGCGTGTGTGTCTGTGTGTGTGATGATATTCCTCCAACCTTCTCCACAGCGTCATTTCCACTTGTGGTTTTGTGTGTGTGTGTGACTATGCATGTGTGTCCCTAACCTTCTCATTGGGGTCTTGTTTGCGGTTGGCCTCCCTTCCGCGCAGGCTCTTGGTGCTGATGCCTGATTCTGATGTTTGCATGATCAGCTGAGTGGCCAAGAACTGCTGGATCTGTTCCAGAACGTCCCTCTGCATCTCCAGGGCCATGTGGTAGACGTCATGATCCGAGCTGTTATACATCACCGCGTTCTGGAACATCAGCATGATGTCACGCTGGAACTCCGCCGTCGTGCGGATCTGCCCAGACTCGATGTTCTTTTTGATGGCTGATAGGTCCATCGGTCTGAGGAGGTGGAGATTTCAGAGATTACATCTTGGATGGTCTGAGGGTGAATACATTTTCTGCAAATTTTCATTTTCAGGTGAACTATTCCCTTAATAATTTATTAGTAAATAAACATTAAGATCAATAAATGCTAACTATTGTTATTTTTCCCAAATTCTCAAATTTTTTCTGAAATGCTTTGTTTTAATTTTTCATTAAATTAAGTATTAGTAATTAAAAAGCATGTCTATTCTCTTCTCAAATCATGAAACTTATACTATGTAACAACAATCTATTAAAAGTTTAACCAAAATGACATTTTTAGGGCCCTATAAAATGTTTTATTTTTCACAAATTCCAAGGTTTCGGTTTAAATTTGTCCAGATTTCATTTTAATCATTTAAATACATGTTAATAAACAAAAAGCATGCCAAATTTATTTAATTCATGAAACTTTAACAATTTAATTTATTTATTACAATTTGTATAATAATAGGGCCCTATGGACCATTTGATTAATTTCAGAAATTCTGTGTTGTCTCTTTAAATTTTTCTGGATTTATGATTTAATACGGCTTTATTATTAATATTCACAGATACTTGTCCATATCTTGATTTGGTTAAGTGTACTCATATACTTTTGATTTATTCACCCAAAATGTATCATTCGGTGTTATACAGTAAATTCCATTTTTATGACTGGATTCTATGATTATGTTCACATTTTCTGCATCACAGAAATCACAGGGCCCTACATACTTAAAAGAATAAGAGGGTCTCATCTTGATACCTGTGTACGATGCTGTGATAACCAGGGGCAATGTCATCAGACACAGGTTGCAGAAACACACTTGCATACCTGAAACACAAAACAATAAATGACAAACATTTACAACACATTTCTGTCTGCAGATCGGTGCTCATTACACAACAGCAGCTGAGGTAAGTATGAATGAGAAGCTCACCTGTGATTGGCTGCTGCCCGCCACACCAGCATGATGGCTTTCTTCCAGATCTTCTGAGCCTGCAAGGCCTCTTGATCTTCACTACACATGGAGCTGAGAGAGAGAGTTGTTAAAGGCAGACGAAAGATTAAAACACACATAATAAACGCTAACACACAAACATACACAGAGACACTCACAACTGTGATGAGGCAGGGCTGCTGGCGGTGGAGTCCGCTGTAGTGTAGCGCTGAGAGTGACTGCCGTATCCATCCTCACTCTCACTGGCAGGAGGATCAACCTCCGAGAGATACGGCCCCTCTCCGTCCCCATCGCCACACTCTTTCATCTCCATCCCTTCATCCACATCCACCTCACTGCCTCCATCCTCTTCCTTCACCTCCTACAGCATTTGAAGAAGGAATATTAAACAGAGGAATATCTGGAATAGCCTTCCTGATAACGTTCGGGGTTCAGACACACTCTCTCTGTTTAAATCTAGATTAAAGACACATCTCTTTGGCCAAGCATTCAAATAATGCATCTCATAATCTTGTACTGCAGTTATATCTGATCAAATGTGCATTATTATTCTTTAGCTTGGGTTAAACAAATCAATTTTGCTTGGTTGGAACAGCAGCTATGCTAATTATGTCTCTATTTGTTTCTCTGTTTTTGACTAGGATTTACACAAGCTTCAGTCTGGATCCAGAACACCTGAGAAGAGATGATGCAACCCCTCAGAGGACCTCAGATGATGCCAACCCTGAAACAACATACAGAACTACCACATTTTGCTATAAGTTTGATTGCATCATATAATAATTGCTGTTAATAGTGTTCATCGTCTGTTTGAGTACGTCTTTAATTGATTTTTCTGTGCATTTCTGCCATATGTACATTAACTGACAGTCACCACTGATAAGCTACTACTAAATATTGTAGAAACCTAATTTGCTGTAAAGTTGCTTTGCAGCGATTTGTATCGTAAAAAGCGCTATACAAATAAACCTGAATTGAATTGAACCGAATAGAGTTACTAATTCATCCTTCAATTCAATCTGTGAGAGAAATGCAGGGGGTTTGTGAAAAGTGTCAAATTAAAATAATTTAAAAATAAAAAACCCACTTTATTTTAGTGATGCACGATCATGATTTTTTCAAAGCCGATTCCGATACAGTTTTTTTACAAGCAAACTGGCCGATTCCAGTTGAATATGAATCCTATAGCCTACAGAACTGACGTTTACTTCTGGCTTTTCAAAAGTGCATGCCAGTTCTTCCTTACAAAAAGAAGCATTTCAGCTTTGTCACAAGTTAGTCTGTTTTGTTTCTCATCCAACACGTGAGAAGCTGAGCTGAACAAACGTTCACTGTCTACACTTGTGCAGGGCGCGGACAGGTACACTCGCGCAACTTGCAGGAAAGTGGCTCTTATTTGTGCACCAGTACACCAACGGCTGTTCGCTTCTTGGTATCTGTGCCTCAGACAGGTAGCTCTGCATTTCCAGTGCTGTACGGCTGCCCGTATCCTTAATCGCTTCAGATTTTTCTTCCAATATCTCATCGTGCATCGCCAACAATGAGCTTGCTCTGCATGGTATTTTTTTCTGCTGGTGCCTCTGTGCACACTTCCGGAAAAATCAGGACGAAAAAAATACAAAAAACTGGTCCGATTTATGGCCGGTCAACCAGTGCATCCCTACTTTATTTGCTTACCTGTATGTCATGTAACCATTAACAAACATCAGAGATCCAAGAACATTTGAATTTATTGTTAAATTATTAAAATCTCAGAGATATTTAAAAAATATTTCTGGGTTAAAAGGGTTAAAAGTATAGTTTACCCAAAATTGAAAATTCTGTTATAATGTCTTCATCCTAATTATTTGACTCTTGATCTTCTACAGAAAAAAAGTAGATTTTTGCAGAATGTCTCATTTATTTTGTTACTGAATCGTTTTCTTCCCATTCGGCTCAAATCTCATTTGCAATCACAGCCACTTAAATATAGCATGTCAAGACACTTCAGACCAGGTTTGATGCCCAAATCTGTGGCAATGCGCCTTGTCATACCATATTTGAATGCAAATAAGATTCAGGATTTCAGCCAAAGGTATCATTTTTAGTAAATAACTTACATTTTGGTCTTTCACTCATTTAAAGCTATCTTATGACTTCATAATACTTGTGCATGTGTCTTATAGGCTTTAGACTTTTATTGTGCTTTTTGTCATCTCTCTTTGCTCATTCACTTTCTAGAAAAAGACGTTTCCTTTAACATTTTATGCTTTTATCTGACGATATAATCATAAGTGATTATAATCATATAATTTTCCCAAACATATGATATGAAAACATGTTAAGATTGTTAAATATTATTACAATTTAAAATAACTCTTAGCTGATACCTTTGTGTCTTTTGCCGAGGCTGAGCTATCCTCTGAGTCCAGACAGGGCATCACGGTCTCTGGCTGAACCCAGTCTTCCCCCTCACACTTCACGGTCGGACTCGGGGTTCTGTTCTCCTGCTGCGTTTCCTCAATTCCTTCTTCTCCATCTCCTTGCCTCTCACCCTCCATCTTAACCACAGAGTCCTGGCTCTGCTCTGTGTCAGGGGCGGCAGGCACCACAGTGCCCCCTGTCACTTCGTCAACCACTTCGGTTTCTGTAGCCTCCTCTACCAGAACCTCCATTTCTCCCTGCACACCCGCGGGGTCAGGGCAGCTCTGCGTGACCGCTGGGGCAGGACTTTGCTGGACGATGGGCTCTGGTTCAGCTGCCTTAAAGGTCTGTGACTCCCAAGGGCTGGTGATGGGGTGGCCCCCGACCGCTGGGTCCTCACAGAGAGAGAGAGCCGCCTCCACCGCGGCTGCGTCCAAAGCCTCCACGGGATCGTCCACCTGAGACAGAAGTATTTGTATAGATCATTTCAGATTTGGCAACAGAAAGGAAAAGCTTTTGAACTATTTTCTGTTTTAAGAGTTTATTAAAAAAACGGAGGGAATCATGAAAGCGCTTGGTGGGTCAGAGAGTCAAATGGAACCCACTGACGTCCATGGTATTTTTTTCCCATACTATGGAAGTAAATGGTTACCGTCAACTGTTTAATTAGCAACATTCTTCAGAATATCTTATTTTGTGCTCAACCGAAGAAAGAAACTCATACAGGTTTGGAACAACTTGAGGGTAAGTAAATGAGGACAGAATTTTCCTTTTTGGGTGAACTATCCCTTTAACACTACATGAAGTAGCAACCAATCGCATCATCACAACTGTCCACAGGTGGTTGTATGCGTGTCTGTGTGTGTATACCTTCTCCTCTATGATTGCAATGATGTCTCCCACTGTCTCCAAGTCCAGTTCATGTGCCATGTATGACACCGACACCACTGTGTCCTCATCCACCAGCTCTGCCTCTTTCCGCTCCACCTCCGCCGGCGTGGACGACCCTGCCATTACTGCTTCTGCTCCAGAACCTTCAGCAACAGCAGCAGCTCCTACACACAACAAGAAACACATTTCTTAGAGTACTCTTACTATGGTTCATCTCTTTCATAAGTGCTCTGACACCCTTTAAAGGCTGAATTTGGCCTTTGAGGTCAGTGCCTTTTCTTTGAAAGAAATTATTACTTTTATTTAGCAAAGATGCATTACATTGATCAAAAGTGACAAATACATTTATAATGTAACAAACTATTTCTATTTCAAATGAATTCTGTTTTTTTTTTTTTACATTTTATTTATCAAAGAATCCTGAAAAAAAAGAAGAAAAAATAATACATAACTTTAATATGAACATTGATAACAAGAAATGTTTCTTGAGCAGCAAATCAGCATATTAGAATGATTTCTGAAGGATCATGTGATACTGAAGACTGGAGTAATGATGCTGAAAATTCAGCTTTGCATCACAGGAATAAATTACATTTAAAATGATAAGAACATGGAAACCGTTTTAAATTGTGATGAAGATTCACAGAATTACTTTTTCTTCTTGCATTTTGATTAAATAAATGCAGCATTGGTGAGCATAAGAGACTTCTTTCATAACATTAATAAAAATCTTGCTGACCACAAACTTTGTTTGTATTAACTGTTATTCTAAAATATAATCCAAGAACTCTAGCGCTGTAAGTGCAGTCTGAGTGATTTGTGATTGGATGAAGATGATGGGATGAACTACACATCACATGACACAAACAGACTGGCTGAGCAAAAACAAACTGACCATTAGGGCTGTCAAATTTTTTTCCCGAATTTCGAGTATTCATTCAATTTAAAATAAAAATCCACATTCGAATGCAAAAACGTTGCAGCCTTATCAGTGGTGCACTAGATGCGATGACTATGTAAGTGTAGTTGCATTATGTTTTTGTTAGCCTATCCAGTTGAAGCCACTAGATGCGGCGGTGCTGCGTTGTTCAATAAAAATATAGCGGAAAAAGAGAACATCAATGTGGAGAAGATCTTGTTTACGTCAAAACTGAAACCAAGCCGTTTACACAGAACACATATTTCGTGCATTTTCTAGAAGGACATCTATCAGCGTTGCACTTGAGTCTCGCACAAACGAGCTTGTTTAGAAAGCCATGTAAAATTAATGCAAGTTTAACTTAGAAAAAAACATATATCGAGACTTTATGGCGGGTTTTTTCCCCATACCACTGCATCTTATGTTTTTAAATGAAAAATGTACTCATTGACTTTCTGCCCTTTGTATTAAACTATGCATACATACATGATGCTGTTTTGTTTATAGTTGTTTAAGTAACTTAATTAATTATATTAATTAATTATAAACATTATTTTAAACATTATGCACTTTTTTCACAGATAGTCATGTTATCTTACTGAATAAACGTGCATTAGTAATATTTTGATCGATGCGCCCTCTTGTGGCCTCAGGAGAGAAGCCAAAAGCTTTTCTTCACCCTAACTGAAATTATGCATTTTAAATTCGAATTTTGATAATATTAAAAAAAATGTGAATTTAGTTTTTCAGACATTTTGACAGCCCTACTGACCGTTCTACAGAGAGTGCTGAAGGGAGGAAAACAGAGATCAGAGACCTGTTTTGGGCACAGAGAGGTGGTCCGGGGCTGGGGGGACCACTGTGGGGGGCTTAGGGGGATCAGCACTGACAGGTTGCTGCACTGGGGTGGCACTCTCCAACAGACGAGATAACGTAGGAGCATCTGACACAGAGAGACACACATACAGCGCTACAAACACACACACTAAAGCACACAGCTACTCTCACAATAATCAAACTATAATGTAATACAGAGAGCAGGAAATCTAAAAGTTGCATGCAGGACGCACGGTAAAAATGCAAAAGAATAGCCAAACCAATGCAAACAGCATAACTCAAAATTCAGTTTGTTCAATGACAGAAAATGTTTAACGTTGAAGAGAAGACATTCAAAGCACACATTTAAAACAAACAGAAAGAAGAGTGTCTGTGTTTACCGGCTGTAATGTCTTGATTAGCAGGCAGAGCGGTTGCAGCAGTGTGAAGCTCAACTCCATGAGATCCATTACTCAAACCTGTGGCCACGTCCCCTTCAACCACCTGCCCGGTACATACACACCCAGAACAATTTTATCTCCACTTTTAATGATAGTCAAGGTTTCTTGCACCAAAAACAATCATAGGTTTGTTTCTAATCTGCACTGGGTTATTATCGTTAACTAAAACGAACACTATTTGTAAAACATTTTTGTTAATTGAAATTAAGCTGAAATAAAACAAAAAATACATATTAAATGAAAAACCTTACATGAAAAATCAAAAACTTGCCTAATTAATATGAGAAAAATACTAATAAAACAACAACTAATAAATATGAGAAAAGAGCATAAGAACATTACTACAAAATGAAAACATAAAATACAAAAATATGGTACTATTGTAGTGTAACACCCATAGGAACGCTATAGAGCTGTCGCACAAAACTCTTTCCGACAGCGATTCTTTCAGAGGGGGATTAGCTCAGATGGTAGAGCGCTCGCTTAGCATGCGAGAGGTAGCGGGATCGATGCCCGCATCCTCCAATTATGGCAATCATTTAGGTAACTTAAATTAGGTACAACACTGAAAACACACAGAAGATGCAGTTTGAAATTATTGAGACTACTAAATACCGCAATGGTTGCATTTCCCTTATAGTTTACAGTTCCTTGTAGATATTTTAATAATGAAACATTAGATATTTGCTCTATAATAGAGATGGGAATCTGACAGGTAGCTCGCTTAGCATGCGAGAGGTAGCGGGATCGATGCCCGCATCCTCCAATTATGGCATCCATTTAAGTAACTTAAATTAGGTACAACACTGAAAACACACACAAAATGCAGTTTGAAATTATTGAGACTACTAAATACCGCAATGGTTGCATTTCCCTTATAGTTTACAGTTCCTTGTAGATATTTTAATAATGAAACATTAGATATTTGCTCTATAATAGAGATGGGAATCTGACAGGTACCAAACTCCATAAAATACGACTTATGTCACTGCAGAGCTCAAATTAATAGTGTAGTTTCCTTTGCAGCCACCAGGTGTCAACAGCACACTGCAATATACAGTATATGAATGCGAATAGCTATCATTCACACTTTTTGAGGGCCCTGAAGATCCTTCAAAATACCCACTTATGAGAGACTCATAGCCATTTTATTGTTAAGATTTGTTCTATTGAATTATATACTACTTATATAAAGATTTTCACAGTCACTATTGTTATGGCTATTGAAATACAGCCCACCCCCCACCTGTTAGTTCGGAGACCTATTGTATATTTAGGATCCCAAAGAGAAATCATTGTTACTAACAATAAGTTGTGGCCATCAGAGCTATTACTCTTCTTAAATGATCTGAACATGACTTGAAAGCAAACTGTACATCAAAAAGCTAATTCTGAAATGATCAAGCCACCCAGGATCTACCAATAATTTAAGCAGGCATACTTGTCTGAGAAAATGTGCTTATTTGTCAGGATGAACTACTGTTAACATATACAATATATTTTGTCAGCAGAATATACTTATCAGTATGTACCGCAATAAATGCGCCTTTGTCAGGCAGAAATTATGTGTAATCCTAACACTGGGCCTAAACTGGCAAGTACTGCAGTACAATAGTTACAGTGACAATTATATTTTAAAGCTATATTTTAAAGGCAACAAATGAGAATCAATCAGCAGCACTGTTTTGCTAACTTACGATTTTTAGAATAATAAGCATCAAGGTCCACCCCTAAACCTAACTGTAAGCAGCTCTGACAAAAGTATATGAATGAGATTGTACAAGATAAAGGAACTGTTTAACTTAAAATTAAAATTTGCTACAACGTGATTGTCCATTACATCTAGATTCATGTTTACTTATTTTACATAGGCGCAATGAGCCAAACTCCATAAAATACGACTTATGTCACTGCAGAGCTCAAATTAATAGTGTAGTTTCCTTTGCAGCCACCAGGTGTCAACAGCACACTGCAATATACAGTATATGAATGCGAATAGCTATCATTCACACTTTTTGAGGGCCCTGAAGATCCTTCAAAATACCCACTTATGAGAGACTCATAGCCATTTTATTGTTAAGATTTGTTCTATTGAATTATATACTACTTATATAAAGATTTTCACAGTCACTATTGTTATGGCTATTGAAATACAGCCCACCCCCCACCTGTTAGTTCGGAGACCTATTGTATATTTAGGATCCCAAAGAGAAATCATTGTTACTAACAATAAGTTGTGGCCATCAGAGCTATTACTCTTCTTAAATGATCTGAACATGACTTGAAAGCAAACTGTACATCAAAAAGCTAATTCTGAAATGATCAAGCCACCCAGGATCTACCAATAATTTAAGCAGGCATACTTGTCTGAGAAAATGTGCTTATTTGTCAGGATGAACTACTGTTAACATATACAATATATTTTGTCAGCAGAATATACTTATCAGTATGTACCGCAATAAATGCGCCTTTGTCAGGCAGAAATTATGTGTAATCCTAACACTGGGCCTAAACTGGCAAGTACTGCAGTACAATAGTTACAGTGACAATTATATTTTAAAGCTATATTTTAAAGGCAACAAATGAGAATCAATCAGCAGCACTGTTTTGCTAACTTACGATTTTTAGAATAATAAGCATCAAGGTCCACCCCTAAACCTAACTGTAAGCAGCTCTGACAAAAGTATATGAATGAGATTGTACAAGATAAAGGAACTGTTTAACTTAAAATTAAAATTTGCTGAATACTCACCCTCAGGCCATCCAAGATGTAGATGAGTTTGTTTCTTCATCAGAACAGATTTGGAGACATTTATCATTACATCACTTGATCCCCAGTGGATCTTCTGCAGTGAATAGGTGCCGTCAGAATGAGAGGATGGGATGTGGCTTTTCACTTCACACAATGTTAATTAATGGACTGGAGGCATGTGGATTACTTGTGGATTATTGTGATGTTTTCATCAGCTGTTTAAACTCTGATTCTGACGGCACCCATTCACTGCAGAGGATCCATATATAGGCTAATCATATACATATGGTTATCTAATGCTAAATTTCTCCAAATCCAATGAAGAAGCAAACTCATCTTGGATGGCCTGAGGGTGAGTGATTTATCAGCAAATTTTCATTTTTGGGTGAACCATTTCTTTAATATGAATTAGCCACCGATTTGCCAAAACTTAAAATAGTTACAACTTGCAACGAGTGTTGCATTTTCAAGCCTGAGCATGGATAATATCCTTCTAGGTTCTCTTTTTCAGGACACTTGCCAAATATGGCAATCAGACACAGTAATTGTCCAAAACAATCCTAGATTTCAGATCTGGCCAAATTATGACTAATTAATATAATCCATGAATAGCTGCATTTTCACAGTTTGCACTACTGAGCTGTAGGTTTATTCGTCAGCAGTATCAGACTAACAGATCCATGCTGAATTTCTGAGCACTCCACCAGAGAACTTGCTCTGTCTGTGTTCTACAGCAAATATTAATGAACGCATCGGCATAATACGATGTCCTCGGGCAGCTCTATGGTTATAACACCATTCACTTGAATCAATATCTCTGTTGCATTTAATTGATGGGCTCATCTTATTCAGCGAAGGGCTGAGAAATGCCCGGGGCAAAAGAAGAATGTGAGGTGAATGTGTGAGGATAAGTGGCTGGGTTTTGTTGAGGAGAACCTCACTGATGTATATGCTGTAATCATATTGATGTGTCGGTCAGACAGGACCGCACAGCGGACCGGGGCGCCCAGTCTTGTGGTGTGGGTTGAGTTCGTTGCCTTCACTTCTCATCCCCGTAGGGGGTTTGAGGAGCAGCTACACAACAACAGCTGTTGCTAGCAAGAGAGAGGGAGGTCATATCAAGACCAAAAGAGAGGAGTGACAGATAAAGAAATGGGATGTTGGAGACCAACAGCTCAGAGGCGTAAACACAAGACATGTTTTCAGTAGCTAATGAAACTACGGTTGAATATTGACCCATTTTCCCCTTTCAGTGCAGCAATAAAATTGAGCAATACACACTAAGGTGACTAGATTTCTGAAATGAAAACCAGGGACATTTCTAGTTCACGATCAATTTACATTTCCACTGATGTAAACTATGAATTTAATCATTCGAAGGGGAACGATTCTGGTTTTGTGTACTTTGACTCCGGTAATTATGGTAAATCATACTCTGACAAAGTATTGTAAACTACTTTATTTACAGTATACGGAATATTCAGTTTTTAATTGTCTTCTGTTCAGTTTGTTACCCTAAAATTGTGTGAACAGTTGAAATTGAAATTACACATTGTATGCTGCAGTGATAATATTTTGTGTGTAATATCTGGCTCATTAGGAATAATTTCACATTTCAGGCTGTAGACACACAAGACAGCTCCAGACGGGGGCAAAAAAACGAGGCCTGTCCGCGGAAAACTGGAACGCCTGGTCACTGTGGTAAGAGAGTGGTCAGTTAGAGATGAGCCAAAATGATTTTGTTTGGTCCTGCTGTGTTATTAATACGAGCCATTAATGCATCATACTTTCAATAACTCTCTCTCTCTGTTCAACTCCGCTGTCTTTTCTGCCCACCGAGTCCATTAAGCACAGAAAGCTGAAACGTGTACAGGCTGATGATAGTTTCTCTCTCAGCCTCTGGCCCTCTCCACTCCATCAACCTCTTTCTCTGTCCCCCCTCTCTTTCTCTATTTCCACGTTTTCTGTCTTTGCTTCCATAAACTCGACCCCTTTTTGTGTTAGCTGAGGTTAGAAACCTCACTGAAGTCTCTCTCACTCTCTCTCTCTGTGTGTGTGTGTGTGTTCTTCATGTGTCCTCTGGGCCAAATTGTGTTGGTATTCCTGGCTGAAATCAGGGCATGCATCATGACGGCCTCAATTGGCTCGTTAGGGCAGAACCCACCTGAGCCCCAGAATAACACACAGAAATGGAGTTAACTGCAGAGATAAAGCAAGATATCTTCATTAGTGGCACTTACTAAGGCACACATAACTATTGCTAGTATTGCTCATACTAAGAGTTAGAGATCTTAACAGAGATCTAACACTGCACTTTGTGCTTCAGACATGAATGATACCTCAAATTGTGCAGATTGTCGAGCAGAGATGTTTTATAGGGTTCAACAGTTGGGTTCTGGAAGTAAAAAACACCATTTATTTCCTCTATTGGGAAATTGATTTAACCAATAACTTATACTGTAAACATTTAAAGTAATAGTCCACCCAAAAATGATGTAATTTACTCCCCCTCATGTTGTTCCAAACCTGTATGACTGACCAAAATAAGGTATTTTGATCAATCCTGGTAACCAAACGGTTTTGGGTCACATTGACTTCCATAGTATGGACAAAAATACTATGGAAGTCAATGATTTTATTGTCACTCACAATGCTGCATGGGATTTTAGTTCTTTGCACAGTCTTATACCTTTGCATTTTAGTCCAGTTTTCAAACACCATAATGCCTCAAATCAAAGTTTGTAATGTTGTGATTTATCTCATAGCTGGTTGGTTTGGTTCACATCTTATAACTCTTCAACAAAGACTTTTTTTAAATCCCCAATGGAAAAAATAATTCCGTCAAATGAGACTGCTGTAAAAGTAGACAGGCACTTTTGCACTCTATTACTTTTCTTTGTGCTTCAGACATGAATGATACCTCAAATTGTGCAGATTGTCGACTGAACTTGAAGTGACTGAACTTGCCTTAGCATGCACCACAAAAATACTAGGGTAGTGTATATAGTGCACAGTAAGCAGTGCACTAACCATTCCGGATGGCATTCCAGGTGGCGTGTCTCTCTCCTCACCTTCCGCCTCCTCTCAGGGGGATTCTATGATGTCATGTCTCTGTGTCACCCCCCTCTGCCTCGCCTCTCTCCCTCGGGACATTAGCCAATTTGCCAAAGTGCCTGAACGCCCCACCCCCCAACACCCTCTTGCTCTCACTCAACCTTTGACCTCACCATTATCAGTGCAGTGTGACACCACAGCATGACACCTCACTGAGGCAATGGGCCCACACGTGTTCATAACAGCTACAAATCACCAACGCAACCATTTGTGTGTGTGTGTGTGAACGAACAAAGAGGGGGAGTCATGTGGGTTTGGATGTGTTGGCTTGTTTGAATGTGTGTAAAATTCTGATATATGGAACATGGGTGCACTTGCAGTATGAGTCTGACTAATGTTAGCACATGTGTGTGGGGTGTAAAATAGATTTAACCTCAGTCAGCAGGGACTGCGCCATCTGAGAATTGTTCTCTGATGATAAGCTGTTTTGCACGGCTGGTTTTACACTCGTGCGCCTGCACAAACACACACAGAAACTGTCCATACTAATTCACTGTACAGATGGACCTGACGGAGTGACGCGCACACACATACAGTACACACACCTCTTAGAGTGACGCTATCCTCAGCCTTCAGCTTGTGATAAATCATACTACTCTGCCACACTCCATCACGCAAGAGAGAGAAAGAGTAGAGATAGAGAAAAGGAGAGATGTCACTGGGCAGTCCATTGCCTTTTTGTGAAAGAGACCAAAGGTAAAAAGATGGTGAGGGGGGAAACAGAAAGCACTAGTGAGATGTTCCATCAGCTCTTTCCAAGGACAGGTGTGCAATCTTGTGAACGTCATAATTGAAAGCTGTTTTTTTTTCTTTAAGCTGAGCCAGATCAAATTCTTTTCTACAGCCGAGTGTTTCCTGAAAATACCCATGTTGCACTGCTCTGCAGGAGCGCTGTATTATTTGAAAAATTCCCCAAGATAAATATAGGGTTATGTATGGTGTAAGTGGATAGGCAAAGTGCTCAAGTAAACGGATTGTAAAGAAACACATCAAAACCAGAGCAAACAACCATAGTGACTTTTCAGTCTGTGGGTTTTTGTGGTTTTTATTTGAATATTTTACCTATGGACAAGCCCAGGCAGAATCTGTGGATTTAAAAAAAAAAAAAAAAGCTTTCTTTGATGGTTTTGAAGGAAAAACTGCAGAATGGATTTAAACATGGTAAAATATGCTAATGGAAAACAATATTCTGTGCCAGTCCATTCACTCGCATGTCGTTCCAATCCAAACCTGAAGAATTTTCTTTGTTGAACACCAAAACAACATTTTTAGCAGAATTTGCATGCTGTTTTTTTCCATACATTGAAAGTGAATCAGATGCTGTTAAGCTCTAAAAATTGCTAAATTAATTACAATAAAATTATTATTTAAAGGGAGAGTTCACAAAATTGAAAATTTTGTCATAATTTACTCACCCTCATGTTGTTCCAAACCTCTATGAATTTGCTCTATGAATAGCCACTGACTTCCATAATATTGGTTACCAACATTCTTCAAAATATCTTCTTCTGTGTTCAACAGAAGAAAGAAGCTCTTACAGGTTTGGAACAACTTGACAATGAGTAAATGATGGCAGAACTGTCATTTTTGGGTGAACTAAAGTTTTTTCACATTTGTTTTGAAGGAAGTCTCTTATGATCACTAAGGCTGTATTTATTTAATCAAAAATACAGTAAAAACAAGAATATTGTGAAATTTTAAAATGTAAAATAACAGGATTTTAAAAAATGTTTTAAAATGTAATTTATTCCTGTGATGTCAAAGCAGATTTTCAGCATCATTACTCCAGTCTTCAGTATCACATGATCCTTCAGAAAGCATTCTAAAATGCTGATTTGATGATCAAGAAACATTTCTTATTATGATCAATCTTGAAAACAGTTGTGCTGCTTAATATTTTTGTGAAAACTGTAAAATTTTTCCCCCAAGGTTTATTTGATGAATAGAAAGTTCAAAAGAATAGCCTTTATTTGAAATACAAATCTTTTGTAACATTGTAAAGGTCTTTCTTTGCTGTCACTTTTCATCAAAATAATGCATCCTTGCAGAATAAATGTATTTATTTCTTTAAAAAAACAAAATGTCTTTCTGTCTCCAAATTTTGAAACTCTATATTCAGATATGAAGGTGAATATTTCCAGTGAATAACTATCCCTTTAAACAGAGCAGAGAGTCCTATAGTCTTATTGGAATCTGAAAGCATTATCAAATTACCCCAGATATTTAATAAACAAACCCTCAAGGGGATCTCTGGAAATAGTGTCCCTTGAGTGCCCCTCATTCCTAATTTGCAGCCTGGTTCAGTTCGGCAACATTCTCCTTATTTCCTTCACCTATATCCTTCCTTTCCGCTCTCGCTCATTCCTCATTCATGTCTGGTTCTCTTGCTCAGCATCCTGTCCTGGTCCTCTGGCCTTCATTATTCACCCTCCATCTTTCATTTCTCATCACTTCATCTTTTACTCTCTTTCCTCCTCATGTTCTCTCTCTCTCTCTCTCTCTCTCTGTTGTTCGTACATTCACCACCACATTTTCTCCTTCTTTGCTCATCTAGCCTTTATTCCATCTGCAATATCTGAGAGAATCTCACAAAACCCATCAAGAACAAGTCAGTCATATTTCACCCCAAAAACAGATTTAGCCACACACCAAACACCCTCTCCAAAACCTCACCCAGCTAATCACATGTGAGCAAAGACACTAGGGCTGCACAATTAATTGAAATAAAACCTGATGTACTAGCTGTTCTTCCTGTGGTTTTTGCTAAAATAAAAAGCTTGTTATTTAATGTTTTTGAAAATAAAAAATAATCATAGATTATTATTATTATTATTATCCCTAAATACTATCCCTATATTATCCCTAAACAAGTTTTTGCTGTGAAATATTAAAAATAGTTATATTTTGTTGTTTTATATTTATATATATATAATAATAACAAATGACTTCTTATTCTTTATGCTTATTGTTATTCTGAAAGAATGATTTATGCAGTCCAACAATCAATCACAGCAAATTTTGAGCTTTTTTTATTGCAAAAAATATATATAAATAAATAAAAAGAAAACAAAATGATAATAATAAATATTAATAATAATAATAATAAAAAACAAAACCTTTTACCCCCTCAAAATATGCAGCTCTACCAGACACAAAAACGTCAGACAGTCAGAGAGTTTTTTCTGATTGGCTTAAAGATTATGTGTGGCTCTTTGTTTTGGAAGTATTGGTTTTACTGCTCTCAATTTATTGTGATTTGCATAAACATTGTATTGCAATAATTATTTAATCTAATGAGAGAATCTAATGGGTATCACTTTTGAGAGTTCAAAAAATCAAAAGTAAAATGTTTGTATCCATTACGGTAATGGGATTTTGGTGGGAAAATGTGCTTGTCATGAAAATAATGTCTTGAAAGTCTTAATGGTCCTTAAAAATAGGCTTCATTTTCTTTATTCAAAATGTGTTTAACATTTTTTTCTTTTGCTTTTGGGCTGAAGTGTATTCTGGACATGTTTTTGTGAAATCTTCCTGCTCATTTTCTATCTCACTGTGTGTCTGCAATTTTGACCCGCCTCTGTTTCCACCTTCTTTTCCCTTTCAATTTGTATTCCTCCTCTCCACCTCCCTTTTCTTCTCTAATTCTCTCCTCTCTCCCCTCCCTATATGTTTTCTACTTTATTACTTTCTTCGATTATCCACTCCTATCTTCCCCACTCAATACTTTCATTTCATGCTCCTCTCCTCTAATCTTTCACCCAATTTCTCCCTCGTTTGCTCTTGTCTTCCTGTTTTCTCTGTTTTAAGAGGGCTTGCCTCACTCTGTCTGCCTCTCTTTCACAGTCTTCTCAGGTCTTCTCACCTCATTCTCATGTTTTCTCTCTCTGGGAGCAGCTCCAGTCAGCTGAAAAGCTCCTCAGTGTTTGCCTCCACTGACTTTTCAGGTGAAACTCACAATGAAATGTCTGGGTCATATTTCACTCCGATATTGAAAGAATAAAATAAGAAATAATATTTTGCATAAAGAAAATTAAGCCTGTTTTAGCACTGTTAAGATTTTTGTGATGTGGACCACAAATTAAATAATAATAATAATAATAAAAAGTTTTGAGTTTGGATGAAATTTAAAGGAATACAATATTTTTAAAGGAATATTGTGGGGTTTATTGTAAATTATTAATTTGTGATTTGGTGCACAATAATATAATTTCTTATTATTATCAGTGTTGAAAACAGTGATTTCTGAAGGATCATGTGACACTGACGACTAATGGCAGCTGAAAATTCAGCTTTGCCATCACAGATTAAATTACATTTTAAAAATATATTAAAATAGAAAACGGATATTTTAAATTGTAATAACATTTCACAATATTACTTTTTTTACTGTATTTTTTGGTCATATAAATGCAGCCTTGGTGAGCATTAGACTTCTTTCAAAAATATTACAAATCTTAATCATTCCAAACTTTTGACCAGTGTCTGCATCACAAAAGAGATTAAAAAGCGATTGCAGTTTCTGTTTCATGACGACTTGAACAGTTTTTGTAAGATCCTTTCAACCTTAACCATTTCTGCTGTACTGCAATCCACCGTTTCTCAGGGGAAAAACTGAGCCCAGTCTACTGAACAGACCTGCCTTTTAATAAAGGCTTTTAACTTGGGAAACCTTTTCACATGCCACTACATGCACACTTAAGACAAAAAAAAATATGATGGCATAAACAATTGAAAACATGCTGTCATAGCACAGTTAATACACACACACAAACACACACTTGATCTCGTTTCATCTGTGCTCTATCATTCTGTCATAGCATCCCTCCATTCCTGCAGGAGTGTATTTGCTGATGCCTGCAGACGTAATTTACTACGCCTCATTCCCACATGTCGGCTGACTCACCGCAAACTTACCTTCATAAATGCTGTCCTGTGCATGTGCAATGGCAATTACTGAAAAGGACGTCCTTGTAAGTATGTCTCAGTGTGAGCCCACTGGGTTCTCAGAAGCTGCTCTTTGTTAATTCAGGAGACGTTAAAGTTGTGTTACATTTAAGTACCATCTTATTTCAGATGTTTATCCATCGGAAAAATAATAGTGAATGTGACAATATTTGACATACAGTTAGAGTAGCGAGATACACAGAAAAAAAAATCTTATTTTGTATTTTTGTATTGTTTTTCAGTACGAATATCAAAATATTCTTAAATCAGGACACATTTACTTGAGAAACAAAATGGTTTAGATATTAAGGCTTGTTTTCTGACAGATGTATTCAAATGAAGTGAGTTTAGGTTTGTTTTTTTTTTTTTTAAAGAAGTCTCTTCTGCTCACCATGGCTGCATTTATTTAATCAAACAGTAATATTTTAAAATTTTTACAATGTAAAATAACTGTTTTCTTCAACTGTTTTTTATATTACCGTTTTAAAATGTAATTTCTTAACATTTCTTATTTTTATCAATGTTGAATATATTGTGGAAACTCATACGCATAAATCGAATACAACATGTCAGAGTAATATAGAGCTTCTAAAGTGACATTTGCAGAAAAGAAACCCTGAAACGGGTTTTTAGTGTGTGTACAGAGCGAGAGAAAAAAAAGATATGCTTAAAATCGAGTCATGAATAATTTGTACTGCCTGTTGAATCGAGTCCACTAGGGTGTAGCAAACAAAAACGTCTAATACCTATAAAAATACATATAAAAAATCTTTATGGCAAAAAGGGCAACTGTGGTTGCCAGAACTTTACCATAAAATTATGGTAATATTTTAGGTTTTGTGGATTAAATCATGTATTTCATTAACTGATGTAATGTTAATGCAGGGTTTCTGCTGGTCTTAAAAAGGTCTTTAAAGGTATTAATTCACCACAAACAAAGGCCTTCAAAAGATCTTATGTTGGAGCAGAAAGTCTTAAATTCTGTGTTTTTCTGTCAATATGGGGTACTGTGTGTACATTGAGGAAAAAAATTAACTTAAATGATTTTAGCAAATGGCTGCAATATAACAAAGAGTGAAAAATGTAAGGGGGTCTGAATACTTTCCGTACCCACTGTATATCACGGTAATTGAATGGTATTTCAATTCAATTCAGTTCAATTCAAATGTATTTGTATAGCGCTTTTCACAAAGCACATTGTTTCAAAGCAGCTTTACAGAAAATGCATGTGTCTACATTACAATTTAGAGTGACCCATAGGAAAAATGTATTGCTCAGTGATTGCTTTTCCTAAGCTCAGGAGACTTAGATGAGATTCTCATATATCTCTTATTTTAGTATCAACAGCATTTCAGATGTTTCTCCTAAAATTCCTTAGGAGAAATGGAAGTAGACACAAATGAGACATGAGAAATATTTGAGAAAAAAAAGAGTCAAAACAGAGAATGTGGTGGAAGAAACAGAGAATATCTCTTTATTGTCTTGCTGCAATCTCTATCAAGACTCCATTATTGGAATATTTTATTGCTCAGTGGTTGTTCTTTCTAACCTCAGGAGACTTAGTTGTGATTCTCATGTATTTCTCATTTTAGTCTCAACAGTGTCTCAGATGTTTCTCCTAAAAATCCTTAGGAGAAATAAAAGTAGACACAACTGAGACATGAGAAAGTTCTGAAAGAAAGGAATCCAAAATGACAATGGGAGAGAAACGTGTGAGAAACATGGGAGATCTCTTTATTGTCTTGCTGTAATCTCTTGCAAGACTCCATTAAAAAATTTTTTTACTGCTCAGAGGTTGCTGTTGCTTTTTTGATTGCAATGGGGTTGTTCACCTTTAATGGTCAGGACAGTAAGAGTAGAGACAGGAAACTATTGGACAGGTGAGAACTGAACAGGAGCAGAAAAGTACCTTCAGCTTGGATTCAAACCCATGTTGTCTGAGGCGCAAATGTGCCTGCACGTCAATGCACTGCCCACAAGCCTATAGCTCTTACAGAGGTTACCCTATGCGCAGGATACTAAGGGGTGATTCTCTTATATGTCTCATTGAGATATCAGCTTTGTCTTAAGATGTCTTCAGTTTTATTTGATGAGAAACGTTAAAGTTTTACTAATATTGTAAATACTAAAATTATAATTTAAATAGCATTAAACATTTCAGAATATCAAGGGTTACTAGTTTAAATGTTTAAATGTATCTTCAATGTCCAGCATTGTATACATCACATTTTCCAAACACACTATAAAGTACTTACAAGTGCAAAATGTTTAGTATAAGAGCAAAACACTAGTGTCCCAGTGTTTTGTTTTGTTTTTTTGCTTTGTTTAGTATTCAAATTTTGTCTTGTACAGACCATTTTTTGCATGTATGTAAATATAACTTCTGGTTTCCTCTGTTAAATCACTGTGCAATAAAACACTGTCTACATAAAGCCACTTCAAATATGACAATGCATGTTTAAAGCTTTAGAAGAGATCTCAACAACATCACACACTGTGCTCAGATTTTTCTCCTACACTAAAGACTGGAGAGCTCTCACATTTGTCTCCTCTAAATTTCAGAAGTGAACTCAATAACTTTACAAAGTGTGCACCAAGTCAAATGCCTCAATGTGAGCTCAAACATTTCTTCCATATAATATGTATTAATAATCAAATTAGTCAATTAATAATCAAGACTGAGTCATAAGCCATTCATGTGCCTTTCAGCAAAGAAAGCTTTTAAACTTTATTTTTTTGCCCCCCCCCCCCCCCCCCTTTATTTAGTGCCTTTCAAGTACTTGACTTGACGCACACTTTATAAAGTTGTTGAGATCTCTTTTAAAGCTTTACAGGAGACAAATATGAGACCCCCAGATTATTTAGCTAAAGAGAAAAATCTAAGCACAGTGTGTGATGTTGTTGAGATCTTTTCTAAACTTTTGATGAGACAAATGTGAGAGATCCAGAGTCTTTAGCAGATAAATATCTGAGCACAGTGTGTGATTTTGTTGAGATCTCTTTTAAAGCTTTAAAGGAGACAAATTTGAGAGATCCAGAGTCTCTAGCTAAGGAGAAAAATCTGAGTACAGTATGCGATGCTGTTGAGATCTTGTTTGAAACTTTGGAGGAGACAAATGTGAGACCACCAGAGTCTTTAGCTAAGGAGACGGTTTGTGATTGTGTGTGTGTGTGTGTGGAGTAGAGACGGTTTGTGATTGTGTGTGTGATAGGGAAGTTTTTTATTAATTTGGGTGTTTGTAAGTGTGTGATAGGGAGGTTTTGTGTGTGTGAGGTGTGTTTAATGTGTTTGCTTGTGTGTGTTCCAGATAGAGAGGTGTGTGTGTTTATTTGGGAGAAGTAGGGAAATGTTTTGCGTTGTGCTGCACTCCCCTACAAAGGCAGTAACTGCACATTTCATGCAGTTATGTGAATTATGAATGAAAATGTGTGAAAAAAGAGTGCTGGGGGTCCATTGAAAAGTTCAAGAAAAGGACTAAACTAAACTAAAATAAAATAAAATAATTATTAGTGTTGTTATAATAATAATAATAATGTACTGTAATTTACATTATTACAGTTTGATTATTCTGTCCAAAAACTAGAGCCTGTGATCATCAGACTAATCACATTTGGTTTATTCTATTTACAAGGTTTTATGTTTCCCTTCAAGTTTTTATATAATAAGTAATTTAATGATAAGTAGAAATAAACAGCATCACTTGAATAGATACTACATGTTTTGTAGATCTTTTACATGATTTTGAACAGTATAAATGGGTCTTTATACATGAAAATGTATAGCTGCATATTTTAGAATACGGGTATTTAGGGGTCTGAGGCATCAAAATGTTTCTAAAGCCTTTGTGTTAGACTATGATCTGTCCTGTGATGGACAGTTTTGACTCAGTTATGCTCAGAATAAGAGAAAATGGAGTGTAAAAACTGATATCAAATCAATCAAAATTGTATTTAAAAATCCTGAAACCTTTTTTCAGTTTTAGTGTGGCATAGTTATAACTGTGTCCTGCCTTTTTGGGGAAAAACCTACCCAAATGTGCACTAAATCTGATGAAACCTCACTTTGGGAACATCCTAATTTGAGAAAAACAATGTTTATATATTACATTTATATACACTACCATTCAAACGTTTTGGGTCATTAAGACTTTTTTTTTTAAAGAAATGAATGCTCGTATTTCTCAAGGATGCATTAAATTGTTCAAAAGTGACAATAAAAACATTTATAATGATACAAAAGATTTATATTTTCTTTTCATCAAAGAATCCTGAAAAAAAGTATCACTATTATCACACAATTATTAAGCAGCACAAGTGTTTTAAACATTGATAAAAAGAAAAATCTTGAGCAGCAAATCAGCATATTAGAATGTTTTCTGAAGTAGGCCTAATGATGCTGAAAATTCAGCTGTACCAATAAAGAAAGAAATAAAAATGTCAAATGTAATCAAATAGAAAACAGCTATTTTAAATTGTAATAATATTTCACAATATTACTGTTTTTACTGTATTTTTTATCCAATAAATGCAGCCTTGATGAGCATAAGGCTAACCTTAAACATTTGAATGGTAGTGTAATTTAATAAACATGTTTATTCTGTTTTCTTTTTGAGGTAGGGCTAGCGACTTATATACAAACAATGAAGCCTAAGTACATTTTTGTTCTCCGGTGTATTTGTTTGAAGTAGGGATGTGTTGTGTTACTGTGCTAGTGTGTGTGTGTGTGAATTAGGAGGGTGTTTTTATTAGTGTGTGTGTGTATGTGTGTGTGGTAGGGAGGTGTTTTGTGCTCAGACAGGTGTGTAATAGGTAGATGAAAGCATCATGTTACACACACCTTTACACACGATCACTGCTGACCTGAAAGAGCGAGAGAGAGAGCGAGAGAGAGAGAGGGGGAGGGAGGATACATATCACACATTGAGCTGTAGTGAAGGAGGGAGGAGCAGATGTACTGATAGAGAGATGCTCTTAGTAGAATTGTTTTTTCAGATTGATGTGTTGAATAAATAAAGTGCTTCATCCTTCCCTCTTTCGCTCGTTCCATCCAGCCGATGAGTGGTATCAATCTCTCCCCCAGCGTAATGAAATACCCTCTCCCATAATTTCACACACACATACACACACGTCTCTTTTGGTTGAAGTTAAATCTGATTATGGTCTGTCTAAATATTTTGCCCCATAGAGATATGATATGACGATATCTGTTCTGAGGAGCCAGAAAGAGAGAGCATGAAGAATGGAGGAGTAATGATGCTCGGTGAGTGATAAAAAGAGACTCAACATTCCCCCTGAGGACCACACACACACACACGCACACACACACACACACACACACACACACACAAGCATATTGACTTTTACTATCTAACACAAAAATGTACACAAAAGCATTATTGTCACAAGCCTCACAGCAATAAAAGTTAAAATTCTCACTTGCACACACACTCTTTAGGGTATAGTTGTTGTGGAGATGATAAGAGTATGATAATGTTATGAGAGATCAGTGACGGGGGCAAACAGCAGGGAACCGGAAGTAAAAATCATTAATTTTCTTTATAGACAAATTGATTTTTGTGATAACACATAAACCTTTCCAGACAGATCTACCATGAGCTCCAAGGTTATTAATCGATGGTGTACATCTCTGTAGAAGCCGAATCAGTGTGAGAAATACACTATATCCTTAATCTCTATAGTCCTAAAGGGAGACCAACTCATCAGAGACTTTGTTGCTGTGGTAAATGAGCTCAGCAGTTACCGTTTTTGCTCCAATATGGCTTTGTGAATGACATATATTTGAATCAATTTTATTCAAGTCAATAGTTTGTAAACACATCACAATAATCCACAAGTAATCCACACGACTCCAGTCCATCAATTAACATCTTGTGAAGTGAGATGTTAGCTGGTGTTTGTCCATCAAGTCATTTTTTAACTTAAAATCTTAGATTCTGGGCAAAATACCAGTCCACAATCCATAATAATGCTTCCTCCAGTGGAAAAGTGCATCCCCTGTTATCCTCTCACATCAAAATCCTCAGACATATCTGTTTAGAACTGTTTTGGACCATTTTCACTTGTAAACGGTGCCTGATCTGTACATATTTCTCTCCTGATTCAGATGAGAGGGATTTTTCACTTTTTTTAATCATGGATAAAGGACTCTTATTTTAAACAGAAGCAATGATTTGAAATTAAAAATGTTGATGAATTTGTTTCTTACAAACATGCAGCTTTTCACTTTACAAGACATTAATTGATGTGTGTATTACTTGTGGATTATTGTGATGTTTTTATCAGCTGTTTGGACTTTCATTCTGACGGCACCCATTCACTGCAGAGGATCCATTGGTGAGCAAGTGATGTAATGTTAAATCCAAATCTGTTCTGATGAAGAAACAAATTCATCTACATCTTGGATGACCTGAGTACATTTTCAGCAGATTTTCATTTTGGGGTGAACTATTCCTTTAAGTCTTGCACACTTATTTTATTTCCTAAATTTTCCATTCAAATCGAATAATTATTGAAGATATTTTAAAACGATTATGGAGAAAATGAATGGAAAAAACAGTGCTGTTGAAAATGCGGCCAGTCCCTGCTACCCATGAGGAGACCTCTCAGTCACATCTGTTGTTTTTAATATAAACTGATGCTCAGTTCAGCTAGATCAGCACTTCTCAACTGGCTTTGCTTAAGGATGCAGTTTTTACATTGGACACAAAGAACAGGGTTGAGAACCACTAATTAGACACTTGATAATTAGATATGATACAATGATACCTTGGAACATGGTGCAAAATTAGTTTTCTCATAAATTGTATGCATTTCTGTCTAATTAAATAAAATTTTAATCTTAAAATTGTCCTTAAAAACAGACATTGAAATGTATTAGTATTACCACGAATCAATATGTAAATATTAATATATGAGCATATAAATATAAGCAAATTGACATTGTTGTTTTCGATCATGAATCTTTATAGTGTTTTATCAAAGTTGTATATAAAAGAAATAAGCAATATTACTGGAGTTCATTTGATAAGAAAATACTTAAGTTTTTCAAGTTTAAAATTTCATGTTTAATTAAATGTTACTGTAATGTTATGTTTTCTTTTATGCCAAAAATCATTAGGATATTAAGTAAAGATCATGTTCCATGAAGATATTTTGTAAATTTCCTACTGTAAATATATTAAAACTTAATTTTTGATTAGTAATATGCATTGCTAAGAACTTCATTTGGACAACTTTAAAGGCGATTTTCTCAATATTTAGATTTTTTTGCACACTCAGATTCCAGATTTTCAAATAGTTGTATCTCGACCAAATATTGTCCTATCCTAACAAACCATACATCAATGGAAAGCTTATTTATTCACCAAAATCTGACCCATATGATTGGTTTTGTGGTCCAGGGTCACATATTTGTTTATTCTTTAAACATGGAACTGACATGCAAACCATAGTCCCTTTATGAACATTTTTTAATTGTGAGGCCTTACAAAGTGGTTTTATTAGATTTCTCTATTGTTCTGAGGACGTTTTCAGAAATGTCATGCCTACAGAGAAACCAAAAGCACACACACACACACACATTCAGGATCCTGGCATCATTAATTCCTCTCATTAAACCTCATTGTATCTAATGAGAGTCTTGGTGTCAACGTCCCTGCTGTGTTAGAATGGCCCTCTGCTGACACTTACCATATCAGAACAAACCTCTAGTTCATAATCGCATAAATGTCACCAGCATAAACATAAACAGACTGAAGTTCGTCTTCAGAGCTTGTCACACTCTCAGACACGGATCTGAGTGAGACGTGGCAGGATTGAGGTTGACAGTGAGCAATTGTCCAGTATCTGCCACCTGCCTGGAGCTCTGAACCTAATTCCCATCTGCGTGATTCTTTTTTTTCTCTTCATGTCACCCTTTAATGAGACTGCTAATGACCAACACCTGTCTAACAGTCCATCCCGATCTGAGATCGGTTTCTTTTGCTCTGTGTCTAATCCCGTCACTAATGAAGAGTCTCCATCGGTGGATCTCAGATCAGTATGTGCTATTTTTCTCATTCGATAGCAGCATGAGCTCAGGTTTGCGTTCCAGCTGATTTAACTCTCTTTCAAACATGTGAGAATGTGCTTTAATGGAAATGGGTTGGAATAAAAGGCAGTGTTTTGTTGCAGACAGTTGTGCTGCGGTTTGGCGTGGAGTTCACAGTGTTGACGGAGGCTCTATTCACAGTGAAGCGAGATGGACACTGTTGTGCTGGATGAGGGAACAGCAGGAGGACTGAACTCAAAAGCTGTGTGAGCAGGTGCCAGGCCACAGTTTAGTGCTGGTGTGTTGCAGAATGAGTATGACTGTTGGGTGAGTATCAATGTGTTTTAGCTCTGTGTCTGAAAGCCGGAAAATGCTGTCTTTGTAGAGGTAGGAAGGCAACGAGTCCAATTTCAATGTTCGCTCAACATCCTATCTACTAAGATTCCTGCATCTGCTCGGATTTTCATATTTGCCTATGATATCCCACAATCTTCACTGTGTGGTTTGGCATTTGGTGGAAAGAATAAAAATGGCGTTTGATGGAGCGGTTAAAAGGAATACATTTATTTATTATTTCTATTAACTTATGACTCCATTTATACTGAGAAATAAGCACTAAGGTCACTAAATGTTTACTTGATTACAGAGAATGGTCCGGACTGCTGAAAGGATTATTGGTGCACCCCTGCCTACCCTCCAAGAACTGTATACATCCAGAGTGAGGAAAATGGCTCAGAAAATCACTCTGGATCCATCACATCCAAGCCATCTCCTTTTTGAACTTTTGCCATCTGGTCGGCGTTACAGAGCTCCGAATACCAGGACAGCCAGGCACAAGAACAGTTTCTTTGCCCAAGCAATCTACCTCATGAACAGTTAATGTTCTCCCATTGTGCAATTAAAGTACAGTATGTGCAATAACCCTATACTTATTTATCACCCTAAACCCTAGTACATCCCTACAACTTATTTTATTTTATTCTATTCCTATTCCATCTATACCACACCTGTACATACAATTTATTCTTTTTTTGTGGTTTATATTTATGCATGAGTATTTTATTCACATCTCATTTTTATTATCTGTGTGTTGCTGTTGTCTCCGTGTACTGGAAGCCTGTGACACTATAACAAATATAACTATAACATATAATGGTGCCTTGGAACCCAGTTTTTAAAAAAATCTGTCGAAAACTTCCTAAAATGAATATGTTCGAAAGGGAATATTAGTGTACTGCTTACTAATGTGTGTGTATATAAAGAAATGTATAAAAAGTATACATATAAAAGTATACATGTGAATAAATATAAAAATAATAAAATGTTTAATATATATTTCTACATTTAGTAAATGTATTAACAATTAATATCAATAAATTAATATACATATATATATATAGATATATAGATAGATAGAATAGAATAGAATATAAAAATGTAAATAATATAATAGTAATAATAATTAGATATACAAACAATACATTATATATATATATATATATAGATATATAGATAGATAGAATAGAATAGAATATAAAAATGTAAATAATATAATAGTAATAATAATTAGATATACAAACAATACATTATATATATATATATATATATATATATATATATATATATATATATATATATATATATAGCATTTATATTGCATAGATCAGCGCTGCAAAAATAAAACTTGTGTTCTGCAGACATGGGCACTTTTAAGAGGAAACTGACGTGGACATTCTTCAACCCTCATTTATGATCTCCTGAAAGTGCTATACATTTTTTTTTTTTTCCCGGACACATTCACGACATGACAAAGTGAATTTCCTTTCAGTGAGATCAGTAGCCACCTAGAGCAAATATCAGGTATACATACTAGCATAACCTACTGAACAATTCAATCTCTTCCACATTACACACACACAAACAGACCATCAGAAAGATCACATTTACCACTGCAGATGTCAAAAGTTTTAGTCCGATGGTTTAAAACTTCAGGAGTTTTCATAATAACAACAACAAAAACAATACAATCAGGGTTAACACTTTAAAATAATATTTAAGGCTGTGTGTACCACATGGCATGCAAGGTTAATTGCTGGAAAAACAAACACACACACAAAACATGAAACAGATTTACACACAGTACCACAGTAACAGCATTACATTTGTGCGCCTCAGAGCACATCTTATTGCCTAATCGGAAGAATATATTATACAGTATACTCCTTCCAAGAGAAAAACTGGCTCTTGCACAGCAATTGTAACAACAAACCAGTCGCTTATTGCATTGAATTGCCACAGCAATGCTCCGGAGGTGACCGCTGGTGGGTTTAAAAACATCAAAAATAAAACTCCCCACCCAAGTTTTGCTCATCTTTACAGCTCTTTGCATGCATTTCTTCACTGCTTAAGATCTCCGATCCACAGCAAATGAAAAGATTAGTCACGGTTATGATCGCTAATGATTAGTTGAAAGGCTTAGCACTCCAGACACAGTGTCATTTGTGTAATTGTAACTAGTTACAGTTAAAATAGCAAGAGTTCAAGAAAAAAAATAATAATTTACCACGCGTACCACGCACAACTATGGTAGAATACAAATTAGTAAAAAAAATGCACCTCCGCTGTAAATCAGATTAGATATACTTATTTATCACCCTAAACCCTAGTACATCCCTACAACTTATTTTATTTTATTCTATTCCTATTCCATCTATACCACACCTGTACATACAATTTATTCTTTTTTTGTGGTTTATATTTATGCATGAGTATTTTATTCACATCTCATTTTTATTATCTGTGTGTTGCTGTTGTCTCCGTGTACTGGAAGCCTGTGACACTATAACAAATATAACTATAACATATAATGGTGCCTTGGAACCCAGTTTTTAAAAAAATCTGTCGAAAACTTCCTAAAATGAATATGTTCGAAAGGGAATATTAGTGTACTGCTTACTAATGTGTGTGTATATAAAGAAATGTATAAAAAGTATACATATAAAAGTATACATGTGAATAAATATAAAAATAATAAAATGTTTAATATATATTTCTACATTTAGTAAATGTATTAACAATTAATATCAATAAATTAATATACATATATATATATAGATATATAGATAGATAGAATAGAATAGAATATAAAAATGTAAATAATATAATAGTAATAATAATTAGATATACAAACAATACATTATATATATATATATATATATATATATATATATATATATATATATATATATATATATAGCATTTATATTGCATTTTTAAAGGCATAGTTCACTCAAAAATGTAAGTTCTGTCATCTTTTACTCAAACCTGTATGACTTACTTTCTTCTGAGATACAAAATAATATTTTTAAAAAATGTTTAAATGTGTCCATACAATGTAAGTCAATAGCTAAAGTCACAACATTTCTTAAAGGGGTCATATGATGTTGCTAAAAAGAACATTATTTTGTGTATTTGGTGTAATGAAATGTGTTTATGCTGTTTAAGGTTCAAAAAACACATTATTTTCCACATACTGTACATTATTGTTTCTCCTCTATGCCCCGCTTTCTGAAACGCGTCGATTTTTACAAAGCTCATCGGTCTGAAAAAGCGAGGTGTGCTGTGATTGGCCAGCTATCCAGTGCGTTGTGATTGGCCGAATACCTCAAGCGTGAGACGGAAATGTTACGCCCCTTACCATATTGTGATGATGCCCTGTCAGGCTGGAGCGATGAGACAAAAACATGAAAACCCATTATAAACGAGTCATTCCTTGCATCCAGTGGGGACATAATTATGGATTATAATGACTTATACTGTCTTTTTACGCATTGAGTTGCATCGCGCCGCGTAAACGTAAAACCATGTCTGCATTTGTGATCGGAGAAAT
>NW_015505859.1:903096-919740 GCF_001515645.1 Sinocyclocheilus grahami
AGTCTGTGAGTCAGAACAGCCGGCATTGTAGTCTACTCTCCCAGGATCAGGAAACATCCTCCATAAAAAAAACTGCTGGACACATCTGAACAGTGTTGTAAATACAACTTAACCACTGATTTCTAGTCGTGTCCATTTTTGGAAGGCCAAACAAAGTAGTTTCGCTTTCACAATGAAACAGTGTCACACACTGTGGCCTACAGTGAGCAGAGGCCGGCGGCTAGTATGAGGAACGGCCGGAGGATTAGAGTGAGCAGAGGCACGGGCTTGAGAACGATTTCGGCGATTTCGAAGAAGGAGCGTCCGGAAGGACATGTGACGACCCCGGGCTGGACTCCGCTTCATCCACGGTTAAAAGCCGATCCGGCGATCGACAGCGCAAAGTTGTAGTATTTCCTCATCGACCAGCACAGATCAGCTCCAGGCATGACGAAGCAGATATCGTCCTCTTTTGGAAGACCAAACAAAGTAGTTTCGCTTTCACAACGAAGCACACAGTGTCATTACGACATGGCAGCGGAAACAACAAAACTACAGCGAGAATAAAAGTTACGTCTTCTTTCTTTGCGTGAACATTTGGGCGGTGTTATGCAAATCTTCCCACATCGTGATGTAGACATGTGGGGGCGTGTTAGAACGAGCCGTTTTAGGTAGGTGTGGCTGACTCTTAACTTTTATAAAGAATATCTCTTTGGATTTGAGACTTTAGTCTTTGCAACTTTACAGATCTTCTTTATGCACCAAGAACTGGTAACACTCCAAAGAGAAAGGAAAAATTGAAAACGCATCATATGACCCCTTTAAAACATCCTATTTTGTGTTGCACAGACGAAAGTCATAGGCTTTGATCAGTGTGAGGGTGAGAAAATGCTAATAGAATTTACATTTTTGTGTGAACTATCCCTTTAAGGCACATGCTAAATCCCACTTGAGGGAATTACCTGTTACACATTCAGACAGAACACTCACCTGTAGAAGTACACACACACACATCAAGAGAATGAACACAGCAAACACTTTGCACCGCTATGTCATCTTCTCTTCCGTCTTCTGCCGCAGTCTGAACTTCCCTCAGCCTCGGAGAAAAAAGTCCTATAAAATGGAGCAATTTGTGTGTGTTAGATGCGTTTAATGTTTATTTTATTGTCCTCAGGTAAAAATTACATCTGAAGAGTAAAAAAAGAACAAAACCAAGTGATGTGCGCTAGAAATTTAATTAGGCTGAATCTGTGTTTGTGTGACTTGTGCAGATGTGCAAGTGTGTGGGTGTGTGTGTGTGTGTGTGAGAGAGAGAGAGAGAGAGACTTTTATAATGGTTAGATCAGACACAGAGACAGGGATTCAATTACTGCGGCCTGTTCTCACTCACACCCCCTGGCGATACACCAGCTCTCATTTAAACACACACACACACACACACACACACACACACACACACACACACACACACACACACACACATTACTCATTACACATTACTCACAGCTCTGTGATATTGCAGGAAACATAATATATAGCTCACTGTTCGGCAGAATAAGAAAATAAAACAAACAGAGAAAGCGCACAAATAATCTTAAGAGATCAATCGTCAAACCCCGGCAGAAGAGAGCGGCTGATCGGTGTATTTGAAAGCAATCTGTGAGCTTTTTGTAATTATGATTATTTATACAGGCCTTTAACTTTGGGATTGTGCTTGACATCAAATGAATATGACAATCGATCGATTCCTCTGCAGGGTGCACATTTCTAATGGCCTACATTTCTCCTCTTCCTCTTTCTCGGCCTTTCGTGCTTTCTTTAAAGAAAACACACCCACAAGCTTACACGTGCACACACACACACACACACATCAGTGCAGCTGACGCTATTTTTATGGTAATGTGTACCATATACATAATCAGTCGATATTAGATCTTTTTTAATATTACAGTAACATTTGATATTTATATAATTTTGATATAGTATTATATATATATATATTATACTAATATTAGATATCTGCAGCTTATTTTGCATGCTTAATTCTGCATACGTATTTCTTCTTTTAACGTTTTTAAAGTTAATCTTTAAAAACACTGTGTGAAAATGAATATTAATTTTTTTATACTGTACATCAATGCTGTGAGGCATAAAGCGTTTAAAATAATTGATTTTAGAGTTAATTTTTTTATTTTAATTTAAAATAGTATTTTCTTTTTAATGAATTTACGTTTTTAATTAAAAAATATATCATATATATTTGTTGTAATTATTCATATTAAAATCTAATAATGTAATAATAATATTATTATTTTATTTTTATATGATACATTTTATTTTAATGTAATTATACATGTATTTAAAATTTTATTTGAATATAGACACATTTATGTAGAATAATAATAAATATTTCTTATATTATTGATGCTAGTCTTTATTTATTTTGTTGAGAGCTCTATTTTGTATTTTTCACTTTCTGAGATATTTGTTGTTTAATATACAGTTATGTGCAGCATGATTTTAGACCAATGACATTTGACTGTGGGCGGGGTTATCAGTGTGATGCTGCACAAATATAACCTCAGCAATAGACAAAATATCTTGTGGGCTGTTTGCAATAGATTAGGATAAACTCTTCTTAAAAAGAGCTTTTATTGCTTTTCACTCTATCTTGTGGGTCTTTTTAATTGTCACTGTCTTGTTCTTCTCATTGCAGGTGTTTTATCTTTCTGGCTGTCTCTCTCATTAAGTTTTCACAATGTGTTTCATATGTCATCCACAGGTCTCACTCGAAATCTCTGCCGCAGGGATAATCCAATGCAACACGTATGCAAACCCTCTTGTGAAATCTCTGAAAAAAGAAAATCTATACAGGAGTGCAGGTTTGGTCCAAGGACATCACACACACACACACACACACACACACACACACACACACACCTTCCTTGAACCATCAGCTGCTGTTTATCAATCCTCAGTGTTGCAGGTCTGACAGCGGCTACACTGCCATCTCAAGCTGTCAGCTCTAACACACCGCACCATCTAATGGAGAGGGGAAAACAGGTGAAGAAGGAACAGGAGGAAGATAACATAGTCAGATAGCATGCTAAAGGTCAGCATTGCTGGTGTTGGTTGACATTGTAGGTGTCTGATATCTCAACATTATCCTATCAGCTGTTTTTGCTAGAGTTCATCCCTTCAGTGTTTCAATGTAACCCAGAGGGAAATTCAGTTGCCCTGAGGTTGCTTTCTCATGGATATCTCAGTTATGAACTATAAACCTAATTCCCATACAGATTTGACATCAACGCCAAAATTCTATTGGTTCTAGTGTGTCATATAAAAGATTTGATGATGAAATAATGTTTACTATCAACTTGATCTCAGATATTTCTTCAAAAGTAACATAGAAGTAAAAGTTTAATATTGATGAAAGGAAAAAATGAAAGAATTTTTTTTTATGTAAATGTTTTAAAAAGGTAGTAATATTTCAATTTAATTATATATAAATATATATTTCAATTCTTAAATCTAATTTCTGTTCAAATATTTCACATGAAGATGTGTTATGATCAGTTTGAAATCAACACCAAAATGCCCTAGGTTCTCATAAAAGATTTGATAGTGAAATAATGTTAATTTTTCTGTGATCTTTATATCTTTTCTGGTTGCAGATATTTCTTTAAATAATGAGAAAAAGAAGTAGACTTTTAATATTGGGGATTAAATAAAATGTATAAAATAAAATGTAAATTCTATTTAAATATTAATATTTATATTGAATTATAAACATATTTTTCAATTCTTTAATCTCATTTCCATTTAAATGTATGTTGCGTAAAGATGTGTCAGTCGGTTTGAAATCAACACCAAAATATTGTTTTCATATGACATAAAATATTTTATGGTGAAAAAATATATATTTTTGAGTGAATTATATATTATACTTTAAGTATCAACTTGGTCTCAGATGTTTCTTATAAAATGAGAAACATAAGTAGAATTTTAATATTGGTGATGAAAAGTTTATAAAATGTCAATGTTATTTAAATGTAATAACTAAATAAGTCTTGTCATGCAGTGAAACCACTGAGATATGAACCATTTTCACTCCTATGAGTAAGGAGGACTCGAAGAAAGAAAGAAAGAAAGAAGAGCAGAAGTGATCAAATGGATTTGGTTATATAGGACGAAGAGGAAGAACAGGAATTGGCAGCATTTCTGTTCAGATCAGAGCAGAAGTTTGAAGTGTAGATGAGAGAGTGATGAAGTAGAATCACAACCTTGTGTGAGAGAGAGCTGCATAAATTATTCACCTCAGTAAAACACACAGAGAGATTTGCTGTACGTTAGCTGCTCTCAGTATCGACCTCTAACCCCTGCGATGTGCGTCACGATGACTTACGGGTAAACAGCCACGCACTCGTGTGGTGTGTGAACGTGTGTGTGGGAGCCAGTCTGTGTGATGTGGCAGTGTGTCACGGGTGTGTGTGCGCTGTGGGAACACATGCGTTTGTGCTTGTGTGCATGAGAAAGGGTTTTGTCTAAACTTTATGAGTATAATCAGGTGATGGTCCAGGTCATATTTCGAGGTCTATTTTGCCATTTTTTTATAGTGGCATTATTTTCATGACAGTTAAGCAGCTAATTCTCGTTACAGTTATGTGTCCAGGTACTTTTGCCATTTTTTGTAACTCCCATTATTCTTATATTTATGATTCTCTTTAGATTCCCATTAATGTTAAACAGTAATGAAAATGAACCTATTTAGATAATTTTTTAAATATTGAAACTGGAGAGGATCCAGCAAGGGTCCAGTGATGTCCTTCAGGTAGGGCAGGAACAGTCTCTCAAGTGACTTCATGACCACAGACGTGAGAGCGACAGGTCTGTAGTCATTAAGTCCAGTGATTTTGGGCTTTTTGGGGACCAGAATGATGGAGCGTTTGAAGCAGCAGGGAACTTTTAAAAGATTACATCAAAAATTTCAAATGGCTGGAAAAATAATTGGCTGCAGCTTGCAACGTGCTTTTCTCAGAACAGCCAAAAATATTGCAGATTTTATTATATTAGAGTATTACACATTTTACACACCTGATTTATAAGATCTGCATGAGGTACCAGAATTGTTTGAAATGTTCACTAAAGTTATTTTGCCCTCTCCGCAATTAGACTAATTGAAAAGTGGTGTCTTTCTTATTTTTACTTGTTTTCTTATTTAATGAAATTGTGATTATTTTAATTATATTATGCCATTTTGCCAACATTTGATTTTACAACATTTTTCTGCAGGCTCTCCAGTTGCATTTGACATATTGCACAGAGTTGAGCGTAAGAATTAAAAAAAAAAAGTTTAAGTTGTGTTAGACTATTTTATATATATATATATATATATATATATATATGTATATACAGCAAAATCCCCAAAGTTACTCTGCTCAGAGTACATATTGTCCCAATCTACAGAGTGTTAAAGTAACACTGAAGCAGCGTTACCACTGTTGAGGATTATGTGATAAGTTCATGTTCATGTCTAAAAGCCTGAGCAGTTGTTGTTCATCTTCAACATTAACAGCAGGTTTTCTTTACTAATGCTCACTCATCAATTAATTAATAATTGCTTAATTATCCCATTAACGTTAACTCGGCTTCAGTGTTACTTTAACAGATTGGGACAATATGTACTCTGAGCAGAGTTGATTTTGCTGTGTGTATATATATATATATATACTGTATATATGGATGTATATATATTTAGTTAGTTAGTTTACTTTTTTGTGTTTTTTTATTTTGTATTTTTTCTTGTATTTGAGTTCTTTTATTTTCAGTAAATTATTGTTTAAAATAATATCTCATACAAATACAAAAATATGTAAAATCTCCAAATTGCATTTGACATATTGCAAAAATTAGATTTGTAAGGATTTTGACCAACAAACTGCTTGTGCAAGTCAAAAAGGATCAGATGGATACTATATTTAATGGAAACTGACAGACCGCTGTGGTTATGATTTAAATACGTTGAATGTACAGATGAAATAGCATGTCAGCAGAAATAAGGTAACTATGGGTAATGTGCCTACATATGAAGGAAAAGCAGCACGGTTGTGTGTGCATATATATACTGTATTATCAACCCCCTCCAGCCTGTCCTGCCTCAGTAGAAACGTCCTGTATTTTATTACTTTGTAAATAATAAAACTCATTTGTCAATGACCCTGATTTTGTCAGACTTTGTTCTTCTGAGAACGCATAATTGGGAATATTTTGTGTTTTGGTGTTGGTGTATTTATTTATTTATTTTATTTATTTATTTATTTATTGATCATTTGGTTGGTTTTTGATACGTTGAATGTACAGATGAAATAGCATGTCAGCAGAAATAAGGTAACTATGGGTAATGTGCCTACATATGAAGGAAAAGCAGCACGGTTGTGTGTGCATATATATACTGTATTATCAACCCCCTCCAGCCTGTCCTGCCTCAGTAGAAACGTCCTGTATTTTATTACTTTGTAAATAATAAAACTCATTTGTCAATGACCCTGATTTTGTCAGACTTTGTTCTTCTGAGAACACATAATTGGGAATATTTTGTGTTTTGGTGTTGGTGTATTTATTTATTTATTTTATTTATTTATTTATTTTTTGATCACTTGGTTGGTTTTTGATTGGTTTTATTGGTCATTTGGCTGGTTTTTGATTGGTTTTATTGGTCATTTGGTTGGTTTTTGTTGCACAGACCTGGCAACTATGTTTTTTTTTTGCACAGTTAACTAATACTGTGATATATTATTTAATCTAATCTAAATAACTTAGACTTGCGGCTCGCATGAGACCACCAGCTGTGGCAAAATGACGCAGCCTCGAAAGAAAGCTCACATGTAATGATCCAAACAAATGCCTACAAGAAAAAATTTAAGAAAAGGGAGAGAAAAAAGGCGACAAAGTCGTGACAGAAGTTTTGTGTGTGTGTGTGTGTGTATGTGTGTATGTGTGAGAACTTCTCATTGTACAGAGGAGGTTTTGAAGTTTCTCCCTCTGCTCTTTCCCCATGAGAACTGGCCTCCCTCTTTCTTCCTGTCAGCCCTCCAGATTGTTCTCTTTTCTCTGCAGCATTCTTTCCCTCCATCCTGCACAAACGAGTGTTGGGTTGCACTCAGCACCTGTTGGGGGTTGAAAGCATGTGGGATTAGACTGTTCACAGCTAACGAGTTCAAGGACTCCATTACTGCATCCACAGAACAAGCCAGACACAGCAGTAGTCGCAGGGCCAGGTGTAGATGTGCGATACAGAGAGAAACTGCTTTCTGAAGTGTTCGCTGCTCCCTATAGGCCTACTGGGCTATATCTAGCAGTTCACTAGACAAAATACTATATATATAAAAACTAAATATTGCAGTTACCCCATTATTGTTTTTAATCATTTTAATTAATTCACTCATTCATTATTTTTTATATTTAATAAATAAAATACATATAAAAACTATATAGCCCTAATAAAAATTTTCAACGTGAATATTTTAAAGGTGTTTCAGCATTCCGTATACTTTCTCTTATACATTAAAATTTATGTGAAGTTGATAGCATATGTGCATAAATCAAACATTTTCATGGAATTTGGCAGACGGAAACCTGTTTATAGACAAAATGCCCTTTCATACTGTACTCCATACGAACACCCTGAGAAGAGCACTTGAGCACAATATCGGGCGATTGGAACGTACTCAGAGAGAGAGGTGACCCTCCACACCACCCCGATGGAAAAAATAAAGAGGAGAAGAGCGAGAGGAAGTGAGAGCGATAGATCTGATGTCATCTTGAATTAATGACAAGGGGAGAGTTAGAAAAATGGATGGAAGCAGCACACAAACAGAGTGATGGATGGAGCGACGGAGAGATAAAAAGCTCAGATATGCACAAGGTTCTGCAGATGGATGGTGGGGTGGGAAAAGAGGAGAAGAGAATGAAACAAAGAGGGGGGAAAATTACAAAAGGCGAGAAAAAAGGGGGAAAACAGCAAGACAGAATTTTAGTGACTGTGGTGATGGCATGAGCGAGCATCAGAGAGAGAGAGAGAGAGAGAGAGATGAGACACTCTGAAGAAGGAGAGAGTGGCCAGACGAGCGTGACTGTGTGGAGCAGGTGTATTAAACATGCTGATGCCTTTAAAACAGACAACAGACTATAAATTACTGCAGCGGCTGTTATTAGTGAAGCACAAGAGCAGTGAAGTAGGCCTATAGAAAGACTTCGGTTACCACCCTACGCCCATACTAATGCACCGAGAGAAAGAGAACAAGAGTAATTAAACAACAGAAAAGAAAGAAGTGGAGTGGAGAAGTGCTGTTCAGGTGATGGGGGGATGGAGATGGAGAGAGAGAGGGGTGATAAAGAAGTAATGAAGGGGACCGAATATGAGAGTGTGCAAACGGCAAGAGCTTAGTGCACATTAAAAACACATGCCCCATTAGAGAGCAAACTACCCGTTTGAAAACACACACACACACCCTGAAAGAGTGCAAGAGTCTGAGGAGAAAAAGAGAGAAATCAGATTGTAGGACATTTTCATACTGTTTGGAAACTGATGGAGATGGAGAGAGAGAGGGGTGATAAAGAAGTAATGAAGGGGACCGAATATGAGAGTGTGCAAACGGCAAGAGCTTAGTGCACATTAAAAACACATGCCCCATTAGAGAGCAAACTACCCGTTTGAAAACACACACACACACACCCTGAAAGAGTGCAAGAGTCTGAGGAGAAAAAGAGAGAAATCAGATTGTAGGACATTTTCATACTGTTTGGAAACTGTTTTTTTTTTTTTTAATTCACAGGCCTCTCCAAACAAATCATTGTCTCATATCTGCATTAGCAGGCAAAGTGACCCAGCCGTACACAAACAAGATCTCTTTAATATGTCATCTTTTTTCTTTGGGAAAAATAAATATTTCACCCCCAGAATTATCATTCTGTCATTATTTACACACACACACAAAAAATACTTTCTTGGCTGTTATCAATATAATGACAGTAAATGAGGACAGGTGCTCTAAAATTACCAAAAAAGCATCATAAAAAGGACCATGAAAGGGGGTTCATACAAAATGTTTTAACTTTTTGTAATGAACAGCCCAAACAATTTAGACCCTAGTGCTGCATAATGAGTTAATAACCATTCATGAGTTGCCCGATTTGTGAATTAATCATTCTTGAGTCAGATCTTTTTACAAAAGCAAAAATCACAAAAAGCTTTCACAAAAGCAAATCAAATTTCTTCGGTTATCAGTTTCAACCCAATGATTGAGTCACAACTTAAATTTAAGTCTGTTCATGGCCTGAAAACACACACACACACCCTGAAAGAGTGCAAGAGTCTGAGGAGAAAAAGAGAGAAATCAGATTGTAGGACATTTTCATACTGTTTGGAAACTGTTTTTTTTTTTTTCTCCGAACAAATCATTGTCTCATATCTGCATTAGCAGGCAAAGTGACCCAGCCGTACACAAACAAGATCTCTTTAATATGTCATCTTTTTTCTTTGGGAAAAATAAATATTTCACCCCCAGAATTATCATTCTGTCATTATTTACACACACACACAAAAAATACTTTCTTGGCTGTTATCAATATAATGACAGTAAATGAGGACAGGTGCTCTAAAATTACCAAAAAAGCATCATAAAAAGGACCATGAAAGGGGGTTCATACAAAATGTTTTAACTTTTTGTAATGAACAGCCCAAACAATTTAGACCCTAGTGCTGCATAATGAGTTAATAACCATTCATGAGTTGCCCGATTTGTGAATTAATCATTCTTGAGTCAGATCTTTTTAATGAATCAGTTGATTCAGTTCACAAAAGCAAATCAAATTTCTTCGGTTATCAGTTTCAACCCAATGATCGAGTCACAACTTAAATTTAAGTCTGTTCATGGCACAAAGCTATCACATGACTTCAGAAGACTTGGAATATAGTGTAAAAGTCAGAATAGTTATAATACCCTCGTAATACCTTTTTAAGACCTTCAAAGTATTTTTGACTTGTTTTACTGTATGAACAACTAAACATTATTAAATCAAGAAAATTACCAAAGAAATAAAGTCTTGTTTTCTGAAAATGCAATCAAAATTAAGTGAGTTTACGTTTAAAACAACAAAAAAATATCTAATGGGGTAAGAAAAATAACCGTGTTTTCCCTTTGAATTAAGTTTATTTTTCTTAGCCCATGGGCAGATATGTTTTCTTGTTTTAAGCACAAATCCACTTAATTTTTATGCATTTTTGAGAAAACAACACTTAATATCTTAAGGCACTTCCCAAGTAAAAATATCTTGATTGTAAGAATGCATAGATAATTATACTGGGAAACAACACAAAAAAAGCTCTAGTCATTGCAAGTGCATGAAACAAAATTACCAATGCACACTTTAAACTTTTGCTTATGTATCCTGCCTCTCAGAGGGAATGCTGTTACTAGGTGGTACTTTGAATTTTGTTGGTGACTATAATTGGTCTATATTTGCTCTTTGTTTGTTTTATTTATCAATATTTAATTGACACTGTAATGCATTAAGAAATTCCATTGCTTTGGCAATGCCTTTGCAGAAGTCAAACTAGTTCTGAATCCAGACTATTGATGTTGTGCTGTCTCTTAATCAGATGTAGGAAGAGCAGCTGAAACAGACGGAGCCTTCGAGAGACACAGACCGACTGCTGAGCTACTGCTGTAATGAAATAAAGATGTTCTGGAATGATGCCTGGCGCTCTAGACACCAGTGGGGATCTTCACAGAATAAACCTCTCACAGGCTGGACTGGGCTGAACCACAGTCTCTCTAAAGCATGTCGCTCCCCTCAGCGGCCATCTCAGCTGTGCTGTTGTCATATAATACTGTATGTTTGAATGGGGAATGGCTGAGACCTCATATCGTGATTGCCTAGCCTGCATCACATCACTAATAAAATTGAACAAACATGGTATCCTGGTAATCATATTTTTTCAGGTTAGTTCAGCTCATGGAGGTGTATAATACCAAGCCACTTATTAGCATTTCCATTTAACTCAAAAGCAGTTGCTATGACGTGACAGACAGCAAACAAGGAAAAATAAAGGACCATTTCACACCATAATATTCTATTTATAGTTATTGTCCTTGGTGTGAACCCACCTTTTTACTGTCTGTGGCCAATTCAAACCGAGCTACAGAAACCTAGCAGCCCGAATGAACCAGGTTATACAGAACTGAAATGACAAAAGACAAATGGATTCAGTCTGTGTCTACAGGTCGATCAGTCTGACACAATATTTCTTTGTTCTCACTGTGTTCTGTGAAATGGCTCACTTTGACCCCTGTCAGGAGGAAGATTCTGGATCATTTCCATTGTGTGTGACTCAATTAAGGGTTTTAATACAGAAAGTACCATAAAAATCACATTATGACACGCTTCAGTAGACAGTATTGATAACACAATTCTATCTCTCTCTCTCTCTCTGCAGTGCAGTGTTCTGTGTTTCCTGTGACAACCTATCAGTGTACTTAAATCTATGAGCCATGGAGATGCACGGCCGCCTCCAGCCCTGTTCTCAAAAAGCATGACTCAACAATCCCGAGCGTCCTCCCACCCCATAATCCTCTGCCCAAGAGATGGCCACCACTTGAGACCAAAGCCATGTTGCTGAAGGAAAAGCCTTGCTCGCGATAATTGATACATTTTGCAGAGCTGTGGTTAATGGGATACTTCACAAAAAATGTGATATGTGGATACTAATTTCATGGGGCGGTGAAAAAATGCAATGAAAAATTTCCACTGTAAGCAGTAACATCTGAGACCTTCACCTGAGGCAGGTAAATGGATGACTCCTACACGAGGTTTATGAGAGTCTGCTTGACCTTTTGACCCTCAAGGATTTTGATAGGCGTGGAACTAATCAGAGTCAATTTCTTACATAAGCCTGCGCCGATTTGTCAGCAAGTAATTTCTGTATTGGCGCCACTGTTCCGGTTTCAGCATTTTCTAAAAATATCCATGTGTGAAGAGAATGAAGACGATGTCCTCGGGGGAAAAAATTGAATAAAATCACATACTCACAAAAAATAATGAGATATGGGATATTTTTTGTGAATTATTAAGTGGACTTGAGGGGAAAATTGACTTTTTGTCCAGAGTAACAGAAAAGTTTGTTTTGGACAAGAGCGAGTGTCAAATCTAATTGAAAACCTGATTTATTAACACAGATTCAGAGTTGCTTGGCTAAGGACTGTGTGCTTTATTTGGTGAGTAAACTGTGGATGTGAGCAGTGATTGGTTGGCTTACTGTGAATGAATGTAGCGAGCGGCTACTGTGAATGTGAGACAGGGTTGTGCATCATTCAGAACTGAACTGAGAATTCCTTTTTAAATCTCAATGATTTTTTTTATTAATTTGAAACAAGATAAAGAACTGTAACGATGTAGAATTAAAATGAACTGAAATTCAAAGACATTCATATGTCTGTAATTTCTTACCAGAAAGGCAAATTGGTGAAGACATACTTCAGATGTTAGCCATAGTGTATATTTCCTCATATTTAATCATTTAACTTTTGTGGTCTTGGGTGGAAGAACACTTCATTTCCCAAAATGCATTATACAGTATGTGTTAAATTACATTTGAATTGTAATTCAGTCAATTCCTCTTTCTGTCTTTCCAATTGAACATCCTGTGGAATGTAGCCAATTAAAATCGAAATCGCACTCCTGAATTGAAAGAAAGCAGATATTTAATTATTTAAGCAAATATTTAATTTAATTTGGCCCAATCTTAATGTCTGCAGGCATTGGTCAGTTTCACAGTAAACGTGAGCAGCGATTAGTTAATTCCTGTCAGGACAAAGATAATTCATTGTATAACTGGTTTAAAGTATGCTAGCATTAAAGGGGCCCTTGGCCCTCCCGGGCCCCGTATTGTGGATATAAAAGCGAATCAGCCTGTAGTCTGGTCAAAATTGATACAACTAATGTCAAGATTGCTCTATTGTCTTCTGCTGCATTAGCCACATAAATGTTTAATACAAACCCAAACAATGTCTGCGCTCAAGCTATTAAATGAATCAGACCATCCCTCCATTAACAGATTAAAAGCTTTACATTGTCTCCTTGTGATCGCTACCTTCCTCCTCCATTTCTCAATTTCTACTTGACTGTAGATAAGAGTGGAGTAGAGTAAAGCTTCCCCGGGGAACCTGGCTGGTTAGCAGGAATCTCAGTACTGAATCATCCCAATGTTTACAGCAATAGTTCAGCCAAAGATGAAAACTCTGTTATCATTTACTCACCCTCATGTCATTCCAAACCCATATAACTTTCATTATTTTGTGGAAAATGTCTGAATGATGTAATAGTCGCTTTTTGAGTCACAATGAATGGGGACTAAATCTTTCACGCTTCAAAAAGGCAAAAGCTCCATAAAAAATAGTCTTGACTTGTGCACTCTGTTTTAGGTCTTCTGAAGTCATTATTCACAAATAATCTCACCTCCGGTAAGCTATTAATGGCAATTAAGAACTGGATCAGTTATTTTTTTTGTGAACTGGATCAATCAATTCATTACAAATCTGACTTAAAAGAATGATTTGTTCACAAAACTCTAATGACTTTCAGTGAATAATGACTGTTCCTCACACAAAGTTATCATATGACATCCAGAGATGTTATTTTAAACTAAAACTATAAAAAATGTGGTTGTTAATTTAAATCAAATGTGTGTGTGTGTGTGTGTGTGTATAACATGCAGGAGGCAGGAGTAAGCAGACTGAGGCATGGATCTATATGCAGGGGTTTTAATAGAATAACTAAAGGAAAAAACAATGAAGAACGCAAGGTCAATGAGTAAACAAGGGATCCAATGAGAGTAACTATGGAGACAAACAAGGCACACAGCAAACAGGGGCAAAGCATACACAGGGAATATAAAAGTCCAAAGACAAACTGAAAATATAACGATAAATGCTCATACAAAATTAATAAAAACCTCTAATAGTACATGTAAAATAATCCTAAATCCTAAACCTCTAATAGTACTGTAAATAATCCTAAAATAATACTGATGACTGGCCTGAATGGTTCACACGGCCTGCTTTTATGATACTTTTATCAAAGACATTACATTGAAATTATTCACCAGTATATTCTTAAAATAGAATCACCATACGTGTTCCATGGAAGAAAGTAAGTCAGACATGAGGATGAGTAGTTAATGACAGGGTTTTCATTTGTGGATCTCTTTAAAGAAAAACAGAGAGAGAGAGAGAGAGAGTCTGACTGATATAGTCGATTGTCTTATTAAATGATAAAACTATCAAGCCTGCCTTCTGGCCAGAGAAGGAGACGCCGCTCAATTATAGAGTGAAACAGAGAGAAGCAGAGGAGGGGGGTTGGATTTCTCGAGCCATCAGGCAGAGACAAATCCTCGCAAACACAAAACCCAAACATTCCCTGGTGTCAAAGTTGATGCCTCTTTGGAGAATTATGATCTGGAGCGCTCATCGGAGGGCAGTGGCTATGGCAGGAGTGTATTCACGTATGCTTGTGCTAACAGAGATGTATTCTGGGAGGGGAAAGTCAGAGATCACAGACTGCGTGATTAAACTCAGTGGGATACAGAGAAATCTGATTAATAAATAAACACTTTCTCGCCGGCTTCCATATGCTGGAGTCAGCACCTCGGCGGTCTTTACCAGAGGTGATGATTCTCTGATTAACCCAGATGCGATTAGAACAATGACACGCCCCAGGGGAGGTCACCGACTGCACAAACTCACTTCACTTCAGAGCGCTTGTGAATCACAGATCATATATGCAAAACATGAAACATTAAACACACACCCAGATGGCAATTAAAATGGAAAGTTCACTAAAAATGAAAATGCTGTCATCATTTACTCAAACATGAATGACTTTCTTTCTTCTCCATGAACACAAAAGAAGATCTTTTGAAGGACTGTTTTTACCAATACAATTAAAGTCAATGGGGTCCAATGTTGTTTTTGGACAATAATACATAGAGACATTTTTTAAAACATCTCCTTTTGTGTTCCACTTAAGAAAAAAAAGAAGTCATATGACTATCGAAACACCTTTTCATAACTTTTACATAACCGGCACAGATTTGAATACCTCCTTCAATTAAAGTCTCCGGGATTTTGGTGTTTTGGCTCATCTGACAAACAAACATCTTATGTCTGATTGCCTTTGCAAGTAAAATCATTCATGGGAGGAGGTTTATTAAAGGCAAGTCCAGCATGGCACAGAGAGACATGCTTGAGCCACATCACACTCCACATGTCCACTCAACCAGTCACCAAATGGCAAGTATTTCAAGTATTTAAAATTTAATCTTGTGTGCTATTTAAGTATTTTCCCCACTTCAGTTCCTTAATGTTTATGAAATGTCACATGAATCGTTGAGCATGAGTGAGCATGTGCAGTAATGAGGGAGCTCTGATTGGCCGGCTGCATTACTCTGGGCTATGATAGACACAATCATCATTCAACGCCAACACTGAGGCAAATAATCAGGCCCAGACCATTAGCAGTGGTGATTATTTTCATGCAATTGATGGTGCATTGTGGGGTGACAAACAGTGGCACACAGTCCAGTGGGCTCACAATGCAGAGCCAGAGCAGAGAGAGAGAGCGAATCAACATCAGTACAACTGAAATACATCAGTACAACTGAAATGAGTTTCAGTGCGGGTGCCTGCAGCCGCCAAATAAATCAGTGTCCGCATACTATAATAATAAAGCTATGAGCCTACAGGGTAAACTCCTCTCTCTCCTCTCTCTCTCTCTCATGCAATCTTCCCACTCTTCTCTTCCTCTCTCCAGCACACTCGCAGCTCTCTCGCCGGGGTGCTTTTTTCTCTAACCCATACTCTCGCTCTCTCTTCCACACTTTCTCCATCCCTTTATCCCTTATTGTGAGTTTATCTCTCTTCCTGTCCCTTGCTCCCTGCAATCTAGCGCTCGGCGCTGAGGATTCGTCGTGGCAGGTTTCTCTTGAGTACACATGCACAGATGGGCGCGGAGGATATGTTAGACTCATATTAAAGGGATAGTTCACCCAAAAATGAAAATTTGATGTTTATCTGCTTACCCCCAGGGCATCCAAGATATAGGTGACTTTGTTTCTTCAGTAGAACACAAACTGAGATTTTAACTCAAACCTCAGTCCTATAATGTCAGCTGATGGGAATCACAGCTTTGAGAGTCATAAAACATACACAAACAAAACCAAATTAAACCCTGAGGCTCCTGATGATACATTGACGTGAAAAGACACAAAACGGTCTGTCTTTTTGTGCAAGAAACTGAACAGTATTTATATCATTTTTTACCTCTGATTTTCACCGCAATGTCCGAACTGTCCTGAGCGCATCTGAGAGTCATAAAACATACACAAACAAAACCAAATTAAACCCTGCGGCTCCTGATGATACATTGACGTGAAAAGACACAAAACGGTCTGTCTTTTTGTGCAAGAAACTGAACAGTATTTATATAATTTTTTACCTCTGATTTTCACCGCAATGTCCGAACTGTCCTGAGCGCATTCAACAGCCAGCGCTAGCTGTGACTCATTTAGAAGGCTGCACCCTCCGGAGGTCGAATCCTCTGGAGGTCGCA